>NC_081841.1:9280206-9445206 GCF_963259705.1 Myotis daubentonii
CCTGGAGGTCAGGGACCTTGTCCTGGTCTCTGCTGTATCTGCGGTGCCTGGCACATGTCAGCATTCAATAACCCAATGTGTGTTTACCTGCTTTTTCCCACATTTTAAAGTGATAGTTTCCAAGTTGATAGGTGTTTCTAAAAACCCTGTTGTCAGGGGTATGGGAAAATAGGGTGCAGTTGACGCAGAGGTCCAGGCACGTGGGTGAAGTCCCGAGGCAGGGTCCAGTCCAGCTTGCAGTCCAACATGGGCACCAGGAGCTGAGAGAGTAGGGGCAGACTCTGGGCATTGCCACCACCATCTTCATCATCACAGAACCTTGACAGTATTCCTTTATCTTATTTTTTCCTTTCTTGACCTCACTTCCTGCCTCACTCCAGCTGTTGCCCCATTTTTCTGGAAGACTCTTGAGCAAAACTCCTCAAAAGTCTTGTCCTAAGTCTTCAGGTTCTTTCCTTCCTCCCTTCAACCCTCCCTCGCCAAGCTCTTTGTCATCTACCATTCCCCCATTCCTGCCCTTATCTAAGTCACCAGTGGCCTCCGCGTTGGTAAATCTGATCAGTGCTCAAACCTCATTGTCCTTGGCCTCATGTCCTCAGGGCTTCCTTCACTTGGCTCTCTGGACACCCCACTGCTGGTTCCCCCCAAACTCAGCGTCTGAGCCTTCTTGGTCTCCTTCGATAGTCCCTCACCTCTCATTCTGTACGAGCGAGGTGCCCTGCGTGCTGACCTTGTACACTTACTCCTTTGTACCTAAGCTCACTGCTTAGATAACCCTATCCACACTCACAATTTTAAATATCATTTATTTACAAGTTTATACCTTTGGCCAATATATTGTCGGAGATCCAACATCTTGAGTCTAGATTCATATGCCATTGAATTCTCAATATCTCCACTTGCCTGTGTATTGGGCATCTCAAACTTTATCTCCAAACTGAGTTCCTTGATCTCATCTCCCCCCTCACACCCCCGCAACCTGTCCATTGCAAGTAATGGCAACTTGATCAGAGCCAAGTGAAGAAAGACCTAAGGACTCTGAGGTCAAGAACAATGAAGTGTGAGCATTGATCAGATGTAGCAGCATGGAGGCTATTGGTGGATTAGACAAGAGGCAGAATGGTAAGGAACAGAAAACTTTGGCGTTATCCTGGCTTTTCTTTTTCTCTCACACCACACACCCAGTCCATGAGCAAATCCTGTTGGTTCTGCCTTCAGAATACATCCAGAGTCAGACCCCTTCTCACCACCTCCACTGTTACCACACTGGTTCAAGCCACCATCCTCTCTTCCACAGATTGTTTTAGTAACTTGCTAACTGGTATCCCTGTGATGGCTTTGCCCCTGTAGTCTTTTCTCAACCCAACAGCCAGAGTAATGCTGTTAAAATCTCCATTAGATTATGTCACTCCTCTGCTCAAAATCTTCCCATGTTTTCTCACCTCACTAAGAGTAAAAGCCAAATCCTCCCGTAGCCGATAGGACCCTGCACCTTTTGGCCTCACGCTGCCTCTCGGACCTCATCTCCTACCCTCCCTTTGTGCTCCCTGAACCATTACTCTGCTCCTGGCACACCAGGCTCCCTCACCGCCATGTCTTTGCTCAGATATGAGCCTCTCAGAGAGGTTTTCCCTTATAGTCCTATTTTAAATTGCATTTTGCGCACCCTATAGTCTGCATTCTCCTTCCCAGGTTAATTTTTCTCCCTGACATCCATTAGTTTACATTATACTGTATAATATTTAATATGTTTCTTATTTGTTTCTCCCACTATCACCACGAGGATGTAAACCCCATGAAGGCAGGAATTTGTTTTATTTACTGGTTTACCTCTAATGCCTAGAACTATGCCTTTCACATGGTGGGTGTTCAAGTATCTGGGCGGATGGATGAGGATGTGGATGGATGGATGATGGAAGATGGATGTGAATGGATATGGATGGGTGGATGGATGGATGGATGTGGATGGATGGATGGATGTGGGTGGGCATGGATGGATGGATGATGGAAGATGAATGTGAATGGATATGGATGGGTGAATGGATGGATGGATATGGATGGATGGATGAATGGATATGGATGGATGGATGAGGATAGATGGATGGATGGATGTGGGTGGGCATGGATGGGTGGGTGTGGATGGATGGATGTGGGTGGGCATGGATGGGTGGATGATGGAAGATGAATGTGAATGGATATGGATGGGTGAATGGATGGATGGATATGGATGGATGGATGGATATGGATGGATGGATGAGGATAGATGGATGGATGGATGTGGGTGGGCGTGGATGGGTGGGTGTGGATGGATGGATGTGGATAGGTTGATTGATGGATGGTTTATGTTAGTGAGGTGACTTCTGTAAAGCACCTAAGGATGGGGGCTTCTTGCCAGGAGAACTAACCATGTGATTGGGAATTAGAACTTTCAGTCCCACCCCCTTAACCTCTAGAGGGGTTGGAGGTTGAATCAGTTGCCAATGGCCAATAAATTCATCAATCGTGCCTATGTAATGAAGCCTCCATTAAACCCAGACAGGGTTCGGAGAGCGTGCACGTTGGGGAATCAGAATGCTGGCACATGCCTCTCTGCCAGGCCCAGCTCCATGAGGACAGCTCCTTTTTTTGAGGACCTCGCCCTGTCTCATCTGGCTAGTGATTCATGCCCTTCAGGGTCCTTTGTAATAATCGGTAATCTAGTGAGTGAATGGTTTTCCTGAGTTGTGCGAGCCATTCTAGCAAATTAATCAAATCCAAGGGGGGATCATGAGAACCTCTGACTCGTAGCCAGTCTGTCAGAAGCACCGGTGTCAACTGTGTCATTGACTTGCAATCGGTATATGAGTGGGGCAGCCTTGTGGATGGAGCCCTCAACCTGTTGGATCACGGGGTAGACAGTGTCTGAGTTTAACTCAATTCTCAGACACCTTGTTCGTGTCACAGAATTGGTTGTTGGGGAATACTACACACCAGCACACATACACACAGACATACACATGAACACATACAAACACACAAATACACATACACACACCAATACACACACACATTGGGATTGGTCCAGAAACCCAAAAGACCAGGCTTCCTTCATTGTCAGCCTTGGCTAACATCACGGGAATGGCCTTCCATGAAAACACTCATCTTCTCCCACTGAGGCCGCGTTCAGCCGTGAGGAGGGGACTTCCTGCCGGTGATTTAAGAAGCTAATTGAAGAACAGCAGGCTGTCTCTTTCATTTTGATGTAAATATTTATAATGTGGGGGTTTTCATTTTATAAAACAGTAATTCGCATAACAGAAAACTTGAAAAGTACAGAAAGGCAAAGAGAAGAAGGGAACAGTAACCACAATTCCCTCTAAATAAAGATAGTTGCAGTGCGACCTCGCTGTGTGCGTGTGCGTGTATGTGTGTGCATGCACGCGTGCGTGTGTGCTTGTGTGTGTGTGCATGTGTGTGTGTTTCTACACACAGGCTTGAGAGGTGTTTCCTCTGGTTAGGTGAAAGGTGAGAAAGTATATGATAATTTTCATTCTGCTTTCCTCACCTAACTTGATAAAACAACATTTTCTATGCTAATCCAACTATTGAGCATCGTTTTGATGGCTACATAATAGTCTCTTACGTGGATGACTAGCTTGTATTGCACCAGTCTCCTAGTGTTGGAACATTTTAAGGGTGTCCCATTTTTCAGTTATAAATTTTGCTGCTATGAAGTGATAACTTCCTCCCAGTAATGGCTTTTCTCGAATCGCTGCCTTCTCCTTGCCACTGGGAATGTAGACCCTACCTAAGCTTGAGCAACAAAGACTGCATGCATGGCGTGACTGTAGTGACAGGGTGGGGACCGTGTGAGGAGTGGGGGTGGCAGGGGAGCAGAGCATAGCTTATTGTAAAACAAAGGGGTTTTCCCATTTGATTATAATTGCACTGTGTAGTTACCTACCATTTGGAAAATACACGTGTTCTAAATGTGTCTCAGCCCCAGTCTAAACTGACATGCATATTTAGGTCTCCTTGGACTCTAACCCTGTCCGCCCCCACAGAGTGTCTGATCTCTTGCAAATCTAGTCTGGTCCCTGGTATTTCTGGAGTCCCCAGGGGTTACCACAAAGCGCTGCAGGTCTCCTAGCACCCTCTCTGGGTGCCCCGTCGCAGGCAGACCTGTTCCTGGTTGAAGACTCGAATATTGCCTCTGTTGGGGCCAGCCTGACCAGCTAGGGCAAAAGGAGAAGGAAGGAGTTAGTCACTTCCGTGGCATGACTGGGGTCTCACACAGGTTCCCCTGGGCACCCAGCTAGCACAGGAGGTAGTTCTCCCACCTCCGGCAGCCTCCGATGGTCTGGTTCACAGCTGGGCCCACACGTGCCGGCACAATGGTGCTAAATAGCACTTGTGCTTTGAAGAACTGAATGCCTGGCCCTCTGGCTGGAAATGCACACAGGCCAGGTGACCGGCAAGGGCACAAGCCCAGAATGCATGTCCACGGAGCAGAAACAGAAGACACCTGCTTCTCTCACCGCCTGGCGCTTCCTCCCCACCTCCCACTGCCACCCCCTCGCCCCCCGCCCTGGGAGTACCCACTACCCTGTCCTCCTTGTGCCATTCCATTTACCTCTCCTCCTCCTCATTAATGGCTTATCTGGGGTCTGTCCCTCTCCAAGTTCCATGAAGTCAGAGACTGTCTTTTCTCATGGGATCCTCCGTGCCCTGCAGGCACCTGGCCCGAGCTTGTACTTGCTCCAGGACAGGCAAGGGAAGGGTGGACAAGACCCTTCAGAATATGAATCCTCGTGTAGAATAGTTTATCCCTCAAATCTCCCCCTGGGTTATTAAGAAGCTGGAAAATGTACCCGGTGGGTAAAAGGATATGGATGTACAGTAGAACCTCGTTTCTCAAACTTAATCCATTCCAGAAGGCCTTTTAAGAGCGATGTGATCAAAACTGAATCATTTTTTCCCATTAGAAATAATGTAAATTGAATTAATCCGCTCCAGACCCACAAATGATTCCCTGTTTCAACCTTTCTTATATACAGTACCAGAGGCTCGGTGCACGAAATTAGTGCAAGGGAGGAGGTTCCCCTCAGCCCAGCCTGCACCCTCTCCAATCCAGGACCTCTCGGGGGATGTCCAGTTGTCCTCAGGATCGGGCCTAAACCAGCAGTTGGACATCCCTCTCACAATCCAGGACCGCTGGCTCCTAACTGCTCACATGCCTGCCTACCTGATCATCCCTAACTGCCCCCCCTTCCAGCCTGGTTGCCCCCAACTGCCCCCCACCAGCCTGGCTGCCCCCAACTTCCAGCCCCCCTACTGGCCTGGTCATCCCCAACTGCCCCTGCCTGCTGGCCTAGTTGCCCCCAACTGCCCCCCTCTGCTGACCTGGTCACCCCTAACTGCCCCCCCACCAGCCTGGTCACCCCTTACTGCCCCCCTGCCAGCCTAGTCACCCCCAACTGCCCACCCCTGCCAGCTTGGTCACCCCATTCAGCCTGCTATTCAGTCTTTTGGTCATCTCTCACTAACCCCCCTGCCGGCCTGGTCGCCCCATGCAGCCTGCTGTTCAGTTGTCCATCTGGTCGTTTAAGCTGTGACGGCCCCTGGCTTTTTATATATTAGGCTATGTCTAATATACTGTTTAATTTATAAACACTTCTTCTCTTAAATTTATCAAACCACCCCCTACTAATCTTAAAGGAATTTTTTATATATCACTGCCTCTGAAATGCGACCACTGAAATGCTATCACAAGCTAACTGCTTTTCGTTTATCCAATCCACAACCGTTTCTCTACCTATTCAGTTGCCTGTGATTGCTGTTTTGTGAGCACTTTCACACCCTTAGCAACATTAGCATTAGCTAATTGATGCCTCTTTATTTTATTTTTTAAATATATTTTTATTGATTTCAGAGAGGAAGGGAGAGGGAGGAAGAGAGAAGCATCAATGATGAGATAGAATCTGGTGATTGAGTCTGCAGCCGGGCACATGCCCTTGACCAGAACTGAACTGGGACCCTTCAGTCTGCTGGCTGATGCTCTCTCTATCCTCCGCATCAAAGCAGCCTAGGCTGATGGCTTCTTTTTTTTTTTTAATATATTTTATTGATTTTTTTTTACAGAGAGGAAAGGAGAGAGATAGAGAGTTAGAAACATTGATGAGAGAGAAACATCGATCAGCTGCCTCCTGCACACCCCCCACTGGGGATGTGCCCGCAACCAAGGTACATGCCCTTGACCGGAATCGAACCTGGGACCTTTCAGTCCTCAGGCCGACGCTCTATCCACTGAGCCAAACCGGTCTGGCTGATGGCTTCTTTATGTTTTAAAATTATGCTAATTGCCAGCAACCAAAGCATTCCCTCCTTTGCCTGTTGCCTGCCAGAAGCCTTTTGTCATGCTGATACCTCACTTGAAAGGGTTGTCTGTTCGAAAATGGAAGTTTTGATCCACAAGGGAGACTTTTTTCTGTGAGCAACTTGGCCTGGAACCAGGTTGTTGGAGATGGGAGAAGTTCGAGAAACGAGGTTCGATTGTAGAGGAATGGGAAGAAAGCTCCTCCCTTTAAAACAGTGGGTCCCAAACTCGCCACACGCAGAACCACTAGGAGAGCCTTTGAAATGTCCAAAGCCCAGGTCCTACCCCACATCAGTTAGACCCACTCATCGGTGTGTGTTAAGGCTTCCTAGGTGATTTCAACATGCAGACGAGATTGGGAACACTTTATTCGTCCTTGGCCCCGTCACTGGCCCCAATTAATGGGTCAATGAATGAACTAATGAGTGAATGAATGAGTGAATGAATTTATGAGCCTCACAGTCTTCTGTGTCTCTTTCCAGCGTCTCAGGCAGTGGCCTTGCTACCTAGCCCCATCCCACCCTCTCTGTAGAATTAAGGAGGAATTTTGAAATTCTGCTTCATTTTCCTGATAGTCGTTTTCATTTTCTACAAATAGATAGTTATGTTTCTGAATAAGAGAGTCTAGGAATACAAACTCCTTTTCAAGTAACGATCCTTTCTCGACTCATTTGAAGTGTCGCCTTTATCATGAAATGCCAGACTCATGTCATTCAACACAACTAGGGCGCACCTGCCTTGTGCCCAGCACTACTCACCCGCTGCCCCCAGGGGGCGCTCTGCAGTAAGACAGCCAGCCAGCACCTAACAAATGGGTGATTTCAGAAATGCATTGTCAGCCCTAACTAGTTTGGCTCACTGGATAAAGTGTTGGCCTGCGAACTCAAGGGTCCCAGGTTCGATTCTGGTCAAGGGCATGTACCTTGGTTGCGGGCACATCGGGGGATGTGCAAGAGTTAGCTGATTGATGTTTCTCTCTCATGGATGTTTCTAACTCTCTATCCCTTTTCCTTCCTCTTGGTAAAAAATCAAAATATATTAAAAAAAAAAAAAAAGAAATGCATGGTCAGCGCTTTGGGAGAAAAGCACGGGATGCTGGAAATAGCAGGAGGGGCCACATTCAAGGGAGGAGTGTGGGAAAGTCCTCAGTTGTGACTATGAGCTTATTTCCATGCCTACCTGGTTAGCATCCCCACTCATCCTCAGCAGCCTTGCCCTTCTTCCTCTTTCCTGGTTCAGAGACGAGCTCCTCTCCAGCTTCTGGATGGTCAGCTCATAGCGCTGGGACTGCTGGTCCAGCTCCTGCTCCAGCTCCCAGGCGAGCGTCCTCAATTCCTCGGCCGTCTCCGTCCTCGCCCCCTCTTCCAGGTGCCTCCAGTTCTCCTGGATGCTTCTCAAGTCATGCATGAGCAAGAAGCCGGCCCCAGCTACACTCAGCATCCGGGCACCGCGGGTCATAGCCAGAGCAGGCGCCCCTGCCGCTCTCTGCACCCCTGTGGCCCTCCAGAAGGGCACACGCCTTGTGGCCACGAAGTTCCTGACCCTCTCAATGAAGCCGGGGTTGGCCTGGGCCCTCTGGAAGGCACGAAGCTGCCTGATGCTCCCGAGAGCGTTAACACATCTCTGAACAAAAATTCCTTTAGAGGAATGTATCTCTTCACCGGTTCCAGCCTCCGGGTCTGTGGGGAGACTCACCAGTCTGCTGGCTCTGTCTCTTGCTGCCGAATTGCTCCTATTATCTAAGACACTTGTCAAAATGTTGGTGGCAGCAGCTGCTAGCCCCAGGCTCTGCCCTGCTGCTGAGAGTAGCAGGCTCCCTCCTGTTGTCACCGGTGCCAGGGCCACACCCATGATGGTCATGACAGCGGACACCGCCCCCGAGGAGCTGGCCACCAGGCCGGTCTTGGTGAGCATCTTGTGGGTTGTGTCAACTTGGTCTGCGATGCTGCGAAGTTCGCTGATAGTGTTTTCCAGCTTATGCTTCCGCAAGGGAAACTCTCGGAGAAACATCATCTCCTCCTGGGACAGGTTCCCAGATGGCCTGAACCCTTCCTCCCGTCGCATCAGCTCCTGGACCACGATATAGTACAGCGCGTCGGCTTCATCCCTGCGGGCAGAAACAGCACACGTGTGTTTTCCCAGCCTGAGGCTGAAGACTTCTAGGTCATCTCAGGTCTCGAACGCACTCAGGGAGCAGCGCCCTGGGAATCAAGGTACAATTGGGGAGCAGTGTGACAGAGGGTGGCCCTCGGGCCTGGCCCCCTTGCCGGCAGGAGCTGGTGATGCGAGCCCTCTGCACGGCCTGACTGGTTGTGACACCGATGTGATGAATCAGACACAATATAAACGCATCACTGGCTTTCGTCACCAAATCTTTTCTTAATAAACATACCTCTGTGCATAATTTGTGCATCTGTACAGGCTGTGAGCAGGTCTGTCCTGGGAAATAGAGTACAAGAGCCTGTGGAAGCCATGTCTCCATTTCCATTTTTTCTATTTAAAGGGGATCTACCTGGAAATTGTGGTTGCTTCTGGGGAGGGAGCGGGAACCTGGAGCCAAAGCTTGAGGGACACTTACTTTTTACTGTTTGCCCTTCTGTTCCTTTCAAGTTTTGTATCATGTGCATGTATTAGACGTATATTAAAAAATGGTAAAATAACCTACATTCTAAAAAAAAAAGGTGGGGGGACCTGCAGGGAGACACCAAACATCACCTCTCCCCTAGGGGAGGGCTCATGGCCATTCACTCCAACACGCGAGTATTTTGGAAACTGGAAGTAAATTTCTAACAGAGGGTGGTCGTGCTTGGGAACAGCGGGTTCTACTCCGCTCGCGTGTTAACGGGCCAGGAGAGGCGCCTTGTCTTTCGGGATGTGGGGCTTCCAAAGTGGACACCGTGGGCCTGTGCCGGATGCTGCAGTCGACTTCCTACGACTCGTGAGAGTCTGACTTGTATGGCCCTCGGGTTCGTTCCACAGACGGGGCGTGGGTTTAGATATTGGAGAGTGTGTCTGTGGGAAAGGAGGCAGGGCTCGCAGGAAAACCCTACTGAGCCCAAGCAGCCCCAAGGCCCCAGAGGAACTGTTGACAATGGCGTTAGAGCCCTCTGCTCCCCGGCAGGGCCATCAGCAGCCTCAGGTAGACCAGCCAGCTGACCCCTCCCCAGGGAAGCAGGAGTGGCTTCTGACATCTTTCCCCATCAAGTCACTGCATGCCAGGTGTGTGCCAGATGCCGTTCCCGGTGCTGGAATTCCAGCAGCGAGCACACCAGCCCAGTCCCTGCCCTCACAGAACTCTCACTCTGGTGATTTCACCCCAGACATCGCTGCTGTGGGATTACCTTCCCAAGCAAAGTTGCTCCATCACCGTCTGCCAAGCCTGCCAATCAGAGAGGAGCCAGTGCATGTCTTCTCTGGTCATGGTGGCTAGGCCGTCAACGATGCTCTGGTGAAGTAGACCATCTAATTATAACATTTGGGAAAAAAATAAGCAAAATTGGAATGCATCAAAAATTGTAATGTCTCACAAGTTGCACATCATTTTTTGCCTAATGATTTTAAACAAACAAACTGACAATGCCCAGAGCTAACTAGGATGTAGTCAAACTGGGCATCTCTTAGGTTTCTGGTGGCTGTTGAATTTTTGCTATCACATATTTAGTCACAAGAATCTTTTGCTAATCATCCAATAACCCAACAATAGGCACCAAGATGATCAAGGCCATTTTATTTATAATATTGCAAACTCAGAAGCAAGCGAGCGTGCATTCCGTCCAGCCCACTGCATCTACTGTCCCAGAAGGATTGTCCGGTCCCTGCTCAACCCTTCCTGAGTTGAGGAGTTGGTTAGTTGTCTGTTCAACCAGGTCGGTGTTGGGCAGCAGACTATGTCACCCCAAAGATGCCTCTTTGATCACCCAACGTTTTGAGCTGTAGGCACTTGTAAAGCAGCAATGCAGGAGGCTTTCTCTGAGCTTCCCTCATCTGCCTACGGACAGATCCTCCAAAAGGCAGTTGGCTGTCCTGCGTCCCCTTCCCGGAGTGTCATCACTCAGGGAGGTTGACTCTTGTCACAGGAGAGGAGACTTGAAGTTGACACCACACCCAGGCACACTTTGTCACAAATTATCCTACCTCCCCTCTGTTCTTCCAAGGATACTTCATCTTTCCTAAAACAATCATTTACTCCCCTCAAGGAGGCCTGCATCGCCTCCCCTTTCTCTATGAAAATGGTACTTAAGACTGAATTCAAAGCCTCCTTAGGGAGTTACTCATTTTTCCCTGGGTCTCACCCATTTGTTCATGAAGAATATGTGCCAAAGAACTTTTCTTTTTTTCTGGTTGTTCTTTTATTACAAGGGTCTCAGATAAGAATGCAGAAGGCTAGAGGAAAAATTATTTTTCCTCCCCTCCATAGATAATGTTGCATAGCTACCCTTGCTTAGAATCTCTTATGCTGCAGTTTCCTGTGTTGCTCAGAAATCACCCCCAATACTGTTGATTTTTTTCATTTACTTCCAGTAATTTTTCAAATGCATATTCTTGTTCACATGGCTTTCATAGCATGCTATAACTGTGTCTGTTATTTTTTAAATGTAATATTGTAGGACAAGTATTGTCCATATTGCTACACCGTTGTCAGATGAGTATTTTTGACTAGAGGTTTGGTGCACAAAATTCGTGCACGAGGGGGGTTCCCCTCAGCCCAGCCTGCATCCTCTCCAATCCAGGATCTCTCTCACAATCCTGGATCACTGGCTCCTAATCACTCACTTGTCTGCCTGCCTGGTTGCCCCTAACTGTCCCCCTGCTGCTGGCCTGATCACCCCTCACTGCCTCTGCTTGCTGGCCTGACTGCCCCTAACTGCCCCCCTGCCGGCCTGGTCACCCCCAACTGCCCCCTCCCTACCAGACTGGTCACTCCTAACTGCCCCCGTCACCGGCCTGGTCACCCCTTACTGCACCTCCCCCCTCTGGCCTGGTCACCCCAAACTGCCCCCCTCTGCCAGCCTGGTCACCCCTAACTGTCCCCCCCTGCCAACCTGGTCTCCCTCAACTGCCCCCCCTGCCAGCCTGGTTACCCCCAAGTGCCCCCCTCTGCCAGCCTGGTCACCCCTCATAAACCCCAGCTGGCCTGGTTGCCCCACACAGCCTGCTGTTCAATGGTTTGGTCGTCCCTCACTAACCCCCCTGCCGGCCTGGTGGTAGGCAGCCATCTTGTGATGGTGTGAGGGTTAATTTGCATATTACATCTTTATTATATAGGATGACTCTGTTCTTTCATCAAGAGAGGCCAGCCTTGAGCAACATCGAACAGACTCAAACTACAGCAGGAAGGCTGGGGAGGGTTGTGGGGGTGGGGTAAGAGATCAAAGGACTTGTATGCGTGCATATAAGCATAACCAATGGACACAAGACACTGGGGGGTAGAGGAGGACGGGGGACTGGCAAGGGGGAGGGGGAGAGTAGACATATGTACTACTCTTTGTAATATTTTAAGCAATGAAACAAAATTTAAAAAAAAAAAAAAAGAGGGGCCTCCCTTCATGTTTATAGACACACTCCCTTCTGCGACACAGTGGGGTCTTCATGTGTTTGTCAATCATGTGAGTCCTTCATATGATGGCACTGACCCTGTCCTGGTTACTGTCTCCACGTTGGCTAATGACTGGGCCAGAGATTGGCTCCCACGCCCACCTCTGCTTTCTGGCTGCTTGCAGTTCTGCGTGCAGGGCCTGGGGAACTGCTTATATTTCTAGTTAAACTTGAGGAAGGAAGTTTCTTGCTGTTATCGTCTTGACAAACATGTGCCTTTGAGAAGGATAGATCCTGCTGCATCCCCTCCGACCCAGCAGGGCAATATGGCCTCTCCGGAGGCTCTGCTCTCTCTTCCCTTTAAGTAAGATTTGTCGCTGCTTCACATTCCATGCCAACGCTGTTTCCTACTGTCTCTTACTATTGTGTTTTCTAACCTGTGCAGGTTACTCTGTAGAAACAGTATTCTTTCTTCATACTCCTCTGGGCTTCACTGAATTAGTGAACTAAATGAATAACTCATGAATACATAGTGTTGGGTTTCTTTCCTATTTTTTTCAATACTTCTTTTTCTTATTTTGGTTCCATATCTCACTAGGCTAGCTTGAATTCTTAAATTATTTAATTTTATGAAATTGACTCCAGTATTTTACTGTTGGCAGTTGGTTTACAAAAACACTCTTTCACCTAAGGCAGTACATTTCATTCCTATATTTCCGTATTTTTATTAGGATGAGGTGCTGAGTTTTTAGACTCTAATGAGATTATCATAATTTTCCTTTTTTATTTATCCCATGAGTATAGTGTATTATGTGCATAAATTTCCTAATATTGAGTTATTCTTAAATTCCGTGGAAACCATTGCAGATTTTTGCATCAGTATATTACAGATTTATATGTTCTAGTATCGTATTCATTATGTTTGTCTTAGAGTCATAAATGATATTGAGCTATAGTTTTCTTTCCTGAAAACTTCGTAGAATATAGGTAATAACACATTTCTGGAACAATTTATATGACATGAAAGTTGCTTGTTTTCTGAAATTCTAAAAGAGCTTGCAGGTTTCTTTCTGTTTGCCACATCTTCCTGGGATGCTTTTAATTTTTTAAAGTTTTTAATGTGAGTAATAAACATGACCCCATTTCTCTTCACTGAGCCTGAAACCTGTCTCTCCCACCTTCCCACACACCTGTCCTTTTTAAAAAAATATATTTTTTATTTATTTCAGAGAGGGAGAAGGAGAGAGAGGCAGAGACAGAAACATCAATGATGAGAGAGAATCATTGACCCACTGCCTCCTGCATGCACCACACAGGGGATTGAGCCCACCACCTGGGCATGTGCCCTGACTGGGAATTGAACCATGGCCTTGGGAATCAAACTCTTCGACCGTGAGCCAAGCCAGCTTGAAGAGTAAAGAAGCAATAACAAGCCCAGAGGCAGTGCTCAGTGGTTGAGCGTCAACCTATGAACCAGGAGGTCAGGGTTCGATTCCCGGTCAGGGCACATGCCCGGGTTGTGAGCTTGATCCCCGATCATGCAGGAGGCAGCCAATCAATGATTCTCTCTCATCACTGATGTTTCTATCTCTCTTTCCCTCTTCCTTCCTCTCTAAAATAAATAAAAATATCTTTTTTTAAAAAAGAAACGTAGCATTAAAAAAGAAGAAGAAGCAATAACAAAATCCCTACTCTTTCAAACTGCACTTGGTTCTCATTGTCCATAAACAGGGATTTCTCATGTTCTTTGGAAAGGTGTTTCACAGAAGAAGAAAGACAATGGCCGATAAACACATGAAAAGATGTTTAACATCATGAGACGCCAGAAAATGCAAATGCAGACCACAGCGAGACGCCACTCATTGGTCACTTTGGCAGAAGTAAAAAGGATTCCGGGAGCATCCTGCGCTGAGAGAGGGGAGGGTGTGTTCTCAGACACGTGGCTGGAGCCTGGAATAGAAGCCTTTGGGAGGACGGTTTGGAATGTCAGGTAACATAACATACACAGGCCCGAAACTCGGCACCACCCTGTAGACATTCCTGCCACGCAAACACACTGGCGTGTACACAGAGACACGTGCAAGGCTGCCCACCAGGTCCCTGAAGTGGTGAAAACAAGTGGACACAATTTGAAATATCCATGTAGGGAGATGGTTTACAGGAAAGTACACCAATATGAGGTAAAGGCTTAGGATGTGAAAAAGACCGAGGCAAATCTACCCAAACAGACCGGGAATGAGACCTTGGATATATTAAGTTAAAGGAAGAAGGGAGGCGGGGAGTGAAGAATATGATCTTGATTTCTTTTTAAGTATTATCTATGTGGTATAGGACTAGGGAAACATTCTGGAAGGATTCACCAAACATGCTACTTTAGTAATAAAAACCATTAAAATAAAAGAATTCAATAATAAGGCATCTTCATTCCTCATTCTTTATCATAAATCTCCAACTCCTACAGGGGGTGCTGGTGAGCACATGGAAAGACACAAAAGGATCTGTACTAATAATAAAGGAATATGCAAATGGCCCGGGATGCCATCACAGTAACAGTAACGACCAAACAGCAGGCTGCGTGGGGTGACAAGGCCGGCAGAGGGGTTAGTGAGGGACGACCCAATGACTGAACAGCAGGGATCTGAGGCTGCATGGCACCAGGCCGGAGCAGGGGACCTCAGGCCACACCCCCCACCCTGGCACCAGGTCGGGGTACTTCAGGCCATGATGCCCGCCCCAGCACTGGGGCTAGGGGACCTGAGGCTGTGCCCCCGCCTCCGGTGCTGGGGCCGGGGGACCTAAGGCTGTGCCCCCCGACTCGGCAGGACCTGAGGCTGCACCCCTTGCCTGGAGGGGCTTGATGGGGGCGGGGCCAGCTGGGTCTGGGTCTCGCCCAATGGGGGTGGGGCCGGCCGGGTCTGGGTCTCGTGCAATTTCGAGGCACGGGCAGGTGGGCGGAGACTTGACTCTCGGTCCTGTGGTGCGCCCCAGACTCTGACAGGAGGGAGATTTTCATATACATTTTACTAATTTTCTTTCATCTCTGGCACTTCTATTATAGAGAAAGGGCAAAGAGCAATATTAAGATATTTCCTCTAATGAATTCCCTTTTAACGCACACAAATTTCGTGCACTGGGCCACTAGTTTTAAATATGAATACTGTCCTCTTTTAAAAATGTACACACGACATGTTTTTCTAAACTGTTATTTTGGCCCTCTGCATTATCTTTATTTCAGGATATCTCTTGTTTGCAAAAAAATTATTCAAATCTGATTTTGACTCAATTTGATACCATCTACTTATTACGGCTATTAATGGTTGTTCTTTATTGCCATTGCTCCACTTTGATGTGAGGCACATTAGCTGAGGAGTTCTGCTTTTTGTTTCTTTGCTCTGCCCAGACGGGCCCAGTGTAGGGCTCGCCGAGTGCTGCGCAGTGGCCCCTCGACGGCTCCGGGAGGGCGGGTGCCTACCTATCTCCACTGTCCCGTGCGGAGGGCACATTAGCTAAAGGCTCAGAGTTCATGACACTAAGTTGTTTATGTTGAAAGTCATAGCTGACTCTCTCCCCTGTTCTGGCCTAGAACAGATCCTGGGGGGCGGAGGGGGGTGGTTTACGCCACTTTATCTGGGGGAGGGCTATGTGGGGAGTGAATGGACTGAGGCTGGCAGAGCAGAGGGAAACCGGGTCTCCGCAAAAACCGAGCCGTTCCTTCCAGTGGGAGCCTTTGGCATTCATACCTGGATTAGACGTCAACAGAACCCTGACTGGTGTTTCATAGCCACTTTCACGAACCATCATGTTCCGTATCCCATCACATTTCTGTAGTTAAAAGTGAATCTTCCAGGCCTAGCCGGTTTGGCTCAGTGGGTAGAGCGTGGCCCTGCGGACCCAAGGGCACGTACCTGTGTTGCAGGCTCTTCCCTGGCCAAGGCCCTGGTCAGGGTGTATGCAGGAGGCAACCAATCCATGTGTTTCTCTCATATCCATGTTTCTCCCTGCCTTTCCCTCTCTCTTCCACTCTCTCTAAAAACCAATGGAAAAATATCCTCAGATGAGGATTTTTTTTTTTAAGTGAGTCTTCCTCTGGGAAAGCTCATAAAATCACATTATCTGGGAGAAGGAATAACGAACCTTCTGGCCTCGCCTCGCCACATCTCCCAAAGAGGGCACCGTCCTCCCTGCGTGGTTTAGATTCCCTGGCACGAGGGACACGCCTGGCACAGGTGGACCCCCCCTGTGTCCGAAGCCGGTGCAGTGATGCACACGGCCCTGCCCTCTCTGTCCTCTCTCCTCCCACAAGAAGGGTGAGCTGGCCCCAGCTTGTCCGTCTTGCCCCCTCATCCATCTCTCAGTTGGGCCCGCGAAGCTCATCAGCTGGAGGCCCGGCCCCTGAGACCCGAGTTTGGGTTTAGAGGGCGGAAGAGGCTCTCTGGGGTTAAATCTCATAATTAAATCCATTTGCCAAAGGGCTGTCTCCGGAGACCCAGGCCCACCCAGAGGAGCAGGAGGTGCTGCCCTGGTTTCCCTTCACCATGGTCTCTGGCAAGGACACTGCGTGAGGAGGTGTGGCTGGCCCACGGCCAAGTTCAGGGACTTCGGGGGTCCTGACTGCACAGCCACAGGATGACCTCCGACCTGACCATAGAGCCTGCAGCTGAGGGTCGCAGGGGCTGGAGGTGGTGATAGGCATATGGATTCTGATTTGGGGCTCACAAAATATGGTCTTTGTGTGTAAGGGACCCAGGATGAGATGCCTCTAACTGGGGGAGGAGTGTGAGCAGACTTCATGGGAAATAGGGCAAGACTGGGACCCGGACCCTCACCCACTTCCCAATCTCCAGGGCCCCCCATTCCCGGTTGAGATGGTGACCTGTGGTCAGAAGAAACTGCCGAGGAGAGGGGAGGGTTACCTGAGCGGATTCCAGCTGGTACCATGGCCATGGTGCCTCTAGGGCTCCTCGTGCTTCTCTAAAGGTGACGATGGGTCTGGGCCAGAAGAGACGCCGCCTCACCTGGTGAAGATGAAAGCAGACCCGCCGTCACTCAGGAGGGTAGTGGCTTCATACAGAGCGGAGACCTAGAGACACGGACCTGGGATTCAAAAACATGCAAAATCCACGGGAGGCGGTGAGCTCAGTGGGGAAGCGAGCTGAGCTGAGGGGGGAGCCCTGGGAAATGCCAACAGTGCCGAGGGAATGAGGAATAAAAGGAATCTTTAAAGACTGTCAGAGGAAGTGGTCCAAGAGGCAGGAGAGGCGGAGGGAGGAAACCGGAGTCTAATTCTTCTCACGCCATGTCTCCTTCCTGTCTGCAGTACGGTGTGACGATGATGCTCAGAACGTTCTGTGTGAACTCTTGGGGTGAAGATGAATGGACCAAGTTATCAGTTTCTCTTCTCTTGGCAATTGTCCAAGAGCAACAACAATGATAGAAGCGCCATCTATTAGAAACTAGGAAGAATAGGTTAAAAAAAAAAAAAAAGTAGGTCAAATAGGTTAAAAGGATGCCGAAAGCGACGGGAGCAAAGCTTTGGGAGGACAAGGGGACAGGATGCCAGTAATTGCAGATTTCGGAAAAGGTAGGCAATGGCTACAGATTTTAGGGGGAAAGCCCCTGTTCAAGCGGAGGGGTTTTCGCAAAGTGCAAAACTAACGTCCCTTTTTCAAATAGTAAGAATACGGTGTGCGGGTTGGCACTAGCCTGGGTTGGTTCCAAGAAACGGTGAAGACAGGAGTAAAGGAGAAACAGCCATATTTGTAGGATGCACTTTGTCCCTGAGACAGAGGGAGGACAGCAGCTGCACTGGGAACAGTCTGAAAGCTGACCAGTGCCTTTGCCTGGGAGAAGGGACGACTGAATCTCACGTCAGAAGGAGGAGTTGTGCCAGGACACAGCCCTGGCTTCTTCCTTATTTGAATCTCCCACCAATGGGTGGCCCACACAAAACAGCAGCCAACATAAGGTCTCCACAAACATATTAACTCAACAATAATAAAAACAACCAACCCGGTTAAAAACATGGGCAAAGGACTTGAACAGGCATGTCTCCAAAGAAGATACACAAATGGCCAAGAATAAGCACATGAAAAGGTGCTCAGCATCACTAATCCCTTAGGCCAGTGGTTCTCAACCTTCCTCATGCCGCGGCCCTTTAATACAGCTCCTCATGTGGTGGTGACCCCCAACCATAAAATTATTTTCGTTGCTACTTCATCACTGTAATTTTGCTACTGTTATGAATCATCATGTAAATATCTGATATGCAGGATGTATTTTCATTGTTACAAATTGAACGTAATTAAAGCATAGTGATGGATCATAAAAACAATATGTAATTATATATGCGTTTTCCGATGGTCTTAGGTGACCCCTGTGAAAGGGTCGTTCAACCCCCAAAGGGGTCGCGACCCACAAGTTGGTCACCCACAGGTTGAGAACCGCTGACTTAGGGTAATACAAGTCAAAACCACAGTGAGCTACCACCTCACCCCATTAGGATGCCTACTATAAAAATCCAAAGCACACAGAAAGTAACAAGTGCTGATGAGATTGTGGAGACATTGAAACCCTGGTGCACTGCTTGTGAGAATATAAAATGGTGTAGCCACTGCCAACACTACGGAGGTTACTGAAAAAATTAAAGATAGCATTACCATATGACCCAGCAATTTCACTTCTGGGAACACACCCAAAATGATTGAACGTAGATATGACAGATATGATCTGTGTGCGTCCGTGTTCATAGCAGCCTTATTCACAATAGCCAAAAGGTAGAAACAGCCCAAGTGTCCATTCATGGGTGAATGGCTCGATAAAATGTGGAATGTATCTGCAATGGGATACTATTCAGCCTTAAGAAGGGATGAAATTCTGATAATGCTGTAACATGAATGAACCCTGAAGACATCATGTTAACTGGTGGTTTTGTGTGTTTTTTAAAAATATATATATTTTATTGATTTTTTACAGAGAGGAAGGGAGAGGGATAGAGAGTTAGAAGCATTGATGAGAGAGAAACATCGATCAGCTGCCTCCTGCACACTCCCTACTGGGGATGTGCCCGCAACCAAGGTTTGTTTGGTTGTTTAGGTCATCAGGGCTGGTACATGCCCTTGACCAGAATCGACCTGGGACCCTTGAGTCTGCAGGCTGACACTCTATCCACTGAGCCAAACCGGTTAAGGCTGTTTTGTTTTGTTTTTAAAGATTAAGGAAGACAATTCGGGTCTTTTTTACAAACAAACTTTATAGCACTTCATGAAGCAGACCGTCTCCATTCGGAGAAATGCACAGTGAGTGGAAGGCAGGCAGCTCTTATTGGGTAAAAAAAAAGAGAAACAAGGAAGAGACAGACAGACAAGATCTGATCGGCTGGGGCCACACAGTGGACCTTGTTTGGGGTGAGCAGGCCCAGAGGTGTTGATGTTTGGGGATCGGCTGTGTCTGGCCCAGCAGGGCACCCACAGGAGCACGAAGGTTATCTGAGTTTTGCTGACGCAGCACCCCAGACAGGAGCAGCTCCATCTTTGTCCAAGAACAGTAGAAGGGTGGTTACCAGAGGCTGAGGGGCCTAGGGAGTTAGTGTTTAGTGGTTCAGTTTCAGTTTGGGAAGATGGAAAGTTCTGGAGATGGGCAGTGGTGATGGTTGCCCAACAATATGAATGTGCTTAATGCCACTGAACTGGACACTTAGAAATGGTTACAATGGTCGGTTTTATGTTATATTTTACTACAATAAAAATGCATATGTCATACACACAAAAAAAGACAGCAACAACAACAAGAAAAATAAATGGCAAGTAAAGAATACTTACCAAAAAGCCAATGAAAATTGCAAACACTGATTTGGCAATTAATTTTTTTAAAGCCAGGGAAGCAATTTCCCTGTCAATGCAAGATCCTAAAATAGCTCTGAAGGCTCAAGGAAATTAACTGGAAAGCTTAGGAAAGAAGAGACGAGAAAAATAAAGTCGTCACAAAAATAAATGCTTATTGGAATTCACAGAAGGGAAAAGAGACCCTATTTTTAAAAAATTACAAAAGCAACGCCGAAGACAGATGAAGAACGTGAGCGAATGAGGTGAAAACAAAGTGCTGAAAACTTGGGCCAGAATGTACGGAGTCAGGGCTCCGCGTGCTGATTGGATTCTCCAGAGAGGAAACCTGGGGAATGTGACAGCACGGACATTGGAGCGGCGCCTATAAAAGCTGTAAGGAAGATTTTTGTGACATGCTCTTCGTTCTCAGACACACGGAAGTAGAGATATTTTGATTGATACTATCTTACATTTGCTTTTTAGAATTTATCTAGAAACTCATAATGCTTCTCTCTTCTTGGCTTTTTATTCAGAACCGACACCCTTCATTTTGCAGACACTGCAGATAAACAAAAAAAGCAGAGACAAATCCCTTTGATCCCACCCCTCCCGGCGCCCAGCTCCCCCCCGCCCCCCAACCCCGCCGTCCCCACCATGATAATCACCGAACAACGAATATTTTGACTGGCATATCCTAATGTATAAAAAGCCAGGAGCCCTGATGACCTAAACAACCAAACAAACGACTGAACAAGCAGGCTGCATGGGGCAACCAGGCCGGCAGGGCGGTTAGTGAGGGGTGACCAGGCCGGCGGGGCGGTTAGTGAGGGGTGACCAGGCCGGCAGGGGGGTTAGTGAGGGGTGACCAGGCCGGCAGGGGGGTTAGTGAGGGGTGACCAGGCCGGCGGGGGGGTTAGTGAGGGGTGACCAGGCCGGCGGGGGGGTTAGTGAGGGGTGACCAGGCCGGCGGGGGGGTTAGTGAGGGGTGACCAGGCCGGCGGGGGGGTTAGTGAGGGGTGACCAGGCCGGCAGGGCGGTTAGTGAGGGGTGACCAGGCCGGCAGGGCGGTTAGTGAGGGGTGACCAGGCCGGCGGGGGGGTTAGTGAGGGGTGACCAGGCCGGCAGGGCGGTTAGTGAGGGGTGACCAGGCCGGCGGGGGGGTTAGTGAGGGGTGACCAGGCCGGCAGGGGGGTTAGTGAGGGGTGACCAGGCCGGCGGGGGGGTTAGTGAGGGGTGACCAGGCCGGCAGGGGGGTTAGTGAGGGGTGACCAGGCCGGCGGGGGGGGGGGGCGGGGGGGGCAGTTGGGAGGAATTAGGCTGGCAGGGGGAGCAGTTGGGGGCGACCAGGCTAGTGGGGAGGCAGTTAGGGGTGACCAGGCTGGCAGAGGGGGGCAGTAAGGGGCGACCAGGTCGGCCGGGGGGGGGGGGCAGTTAGAAGCCACCAGGCCGATGGGGAGGGGGCAGTTGGGGGCGACCTGGCCAGCAGCAGGGGGCATTTAGGGGCAACCAGGCTGGCAGGGGGGGCATTAAGGGGTGACCAGGCAGGCAGGCAGGCAGGTGAGCGGTTAGGAGCCAGCGGTACAGGATTATGAGAGGGATGTCTGACTGCTGGTTTAGGCCCAATCCCTGGGATCGGGCCTTAACCAGCAGTTGAACATCCCCCAAGGGGTCCTGGATTGGAGAGGTCGCAGGCTGGCTGAGGGGACCCCCCCCCCATGCACGAATTTTGTGCACCGGGCCTCTAATCTATAGATATAAAGAGCCAGGGTCCGTAACATCCAAAAACGACTGGAGAAACGACTGAAGCCAGGCTACGCCCGCCCGCCCGCCCGCCCGCAGCAGGCTCAGTGGGTGAGGACATGTGGCAGTGGGATGGGGGTGGGGGAGGCAGGCCCAGCAGAGGGCGGCCTGTGCTCCCCACATAGTGGCGGCGGCTGTGAGCACTCCTGATGGCCCACAGGCGCAGGCACCACCTCCATGCCACATCCCCACTTCCGTCAGTCCCACTGGCCCTGAGCCGCCTCCCCGAGCTGTTTCCAGCAAGGCCTGTGGGGAGATCCGCCCTTGGAGCGCCCGTGGTGGCGGTCAGTCCTCAGGCCCACAGCTCACAGCCTCTCCCCTTTCTTTCCCTCCCTCCCAGCTCACTCTCCTCTCGGAGCATTTCTCAGAATGAGGTCCCAGGGCGGGAAGAGGGTGAAGCTGCCTGCACCAGCCCAGCCCCTCCCAGCCAGGGAAGAGAAAGAGAGAGAGAGAGAGAGAGAGAGAGAGAGAGAGAGAGAGAGAGAGAGAGAGAGAGAGAAGGGAGGGAGAAAGGCAGGCCTGGAGGACTTCTGAGAAAAAAAGAGAGACAGAGAGTGGGATGGAGAGATGGAAACAAAACAGATGGGGCCTGAAGAGGCCTGGATGGAAGGGAGGCCTGTGGGGGCCAGGAGCTGAGATGTTTCACGGACCCCTCCCCAACTCACGTGTGGTGCTCAGGAGTGAGCAGGGGAGCCAAAGCCACAGCAGGGATGGAGGAGGGCGCCCTCCCCTCTGGAGACTCCCAGGATCTTCAAACTGCCTCCCAAAGGTGCTCCAAGTCCCTCTTCCTCTCTAGGCCATGGTGGCAGTGAATCCTGGCACACCACAGCACCCGGGGCACCAGGAGAGAGAGTGCCCGGCACTCACACTCACAACCGCACAGGCACAGACACACACAGCGCCCACCAGCTCACAGCCTTTTCTCCCTTTCTTCCCCTCACTCCCAGCTCGAGCTCTTGGAGCCTCTCTCAGAATGAGGCCTCAGGGCGGGCAGGGGTGGAGCTTCCCCCACCGGCCTTGCCCCCTCCCTGCTGCGGAAGAGGAAAAGGAAGAGGAAGAAAGGGAGGGAGGGAGGCAGGCAGGCAGGCAGGCAGGCCTGGATGGAAGGGAGGCCTGTGCGGGCCAGGGACTGAGATGTTCCACGGACCCCTCCCCAACTCACGTGTGGTGCTCAGGAGTGAGCAGGGGAGCCAAAGCCACAGGCAGGGATGGAGGAGGGTGCCCTCCCCTCTGGAGACTCCCAGGATCTTCAAACTGCTCTACTCACTTCCTCTCACCCCCTTCCAGGGCCTCTGCTCTGGATGGGGCCTTTGGAATCCAGGGCTCTGGGGTTTTATAACAGAGCTGGGGTGCGGAAGGATAAACAGCACCAAAGATGGCTGATATGGCACCCACCTCTGCCTCAGCTTGACCACTTAGTTCAGCCTCAGAATGCGGCACCAGAGGGGATCCCAACTTCTCCTCCAACGACTCTAGGGCCTCAGCCCCAGTGACAACTCCTCTCCCCCTTGGCCCTCCCTACAGCTGGTGTTTGCTGCAGCTCCGTGTGCCGTACTTAACCACCCCTTCCTTCCTGTTCCAACAAAGGAAGCTGCATCTTTGTATGTTATATGCATATAAACTTCGTAACGTTTTGGAAAAACGAAACAAAAATGATGACCAAGAGAATGCCGCAGTCAACGTTCAAAGTCCAGCTCAGGAGAACGGAGAGAAGGGAGAATTCCATAAGTTGGCTGATGCCAAGATATTTCTGAGTGATTGCCTGGCGTGTGACAGTTGTGTGGCTGCAAAGGAAGGAGTCCAAGTTTCTCAGCGGTGGTAAGGAGCAGCGAGCAGGCGGGCAGTAAGGAGCGAGGGGTTCCAGACTGCGAGAGGGATTTCCAACTGTCGGCTTAGGCCCATTCCCCAAGGGAATGGACATATGGACATCCCCTGAGGGGTCCTGGACTGCAAGAGGGTGCAGCCTGGGCTGAGGGACATGCATGAATTTTGTGCTCCGGGCCTCTAGTTATTTCATAAAGGACTTCACATTCATTTCCTCGCATTTGCTCCAAACAACCTTGTGAGGTGAGTGCATGTATGTCTCTTGCATTTGACAGCCCAGAGAAGCGCAGTGCGTGCAGGCGGAGGACTTACTCGGGTCTCGCCCTGTGGGTGTGGTATGTGGACGCCGGGGAACCTCCCTTCACTTGGTCTGCCTTTTGCTTCTGTGCTGGGTCCCCACACGTAAAGGCGCATCTCTCTACTTTGGAATTTCAGGCAGATGGGATGAGGCAGCCTTGAGCCAGGTTTCCAGAATCCAGGCCACACTGACCGCCGTCTGCTGCTCCGTGTGGACAGAGGACGAAAGGCTTGATGAATGAGTAACTGCTTATCACCAGGCAGGAGGAGGGACAGAACTATTTAGGTTTCTCCTCCCAATTGAACCTATGATGGTCCACAGCTCTGAGGAAAGAGTGTATTTACTTGGCACAGGGCCTGGTCCAGGCACGGCCCTACCGCCCCTGCTTTCTTTTCAGTCGTTGTGATATTTACAAAGCAGGACGTGACCCTGAAGACAAATACACCAGCCCATCTCACACACCAGCACTTCTCAGACTTCATGTGTCCCCAGGTCCTGGGGACCTCATCTGATTGCCGATTTGGGCTCCGTAGGTCTTGGAAAAGGCCTGACCCTCTGAGTTTCTAGCCACACTCCCAGGAGGCGCTGCCTGCCGGTGCCGGGTCCAACTTGAGTAGCTTGTGGGCAAGGAACCCTCGTCCAGGTCCCTGTGTCTCTCGAGTTCCAGGCAAGGCTTTTGACTGTGGCTCCTGGCCCGCTGACTTGACCCCTGGCGGTTTCCAGCCCTGGCCTCTGTTTTCATCCCCGGATGACCCCCTGGTCGACAAACACAAAGGGCCACGGCCACGTGTTGAATGGGCACAGTTTCGGTTTTGCGAGATGAAGCAAGCCCTGGAGTGGATGGCGGTGCTGGCTGCTCAGCGCTGAAATGGACTTTATACGGTCCATGTGGTGTTATGTACATTTCACCACACGTTTTAAACAGAGAAAGGGGATTGCATTTATCCAGTTTCAAAAAAAATTGTTAGCGCCACACACGGGTAAGTTGTGTTCATTCAGCTGCCCCAAATTCAGTTCCTCTTTTCTTTTTTTTCTTTTTTTAATATATTTTATTGAGTTTTTACAGAGAGGAAAGGAGAGAGATAGAGAGTTAGAAACATCGATGAGAGAGAAACATCGACCAGCTGCCTCCTGCACACTCCCCACTGGGGATGTGCCCGCAACCCATGTACATGCCCTTGACCGGAATCGAACCTGGGACCTTTCAGTCCGCAGGCCGATGCTCTATCCACTGAGCCCAAACCGGTTTCGGCGGTTCCTCTTTTCTTAAAATATTCTTTTGATCCACCTTCTGGACCTACAGAGGGGCCAACCCTAAAGCCTCAGACTTGCCCATGGCTCCAGAGCCTCGCTGGGCAGGCCTCGCTGGGCAGGCCTCACTGCACGGGCTGTGTTCGCCACAGCTCTCCCACCATTGGAGAATTCAGATACCAAACTGTGACTGCACCCAGATAAGGGTGATAGATTTTATAAATAACACATTTTGTAAAAGGAATGTAGGCAAAGAGGTTTGCTGAGGTTTCTGCAGGCCACGGCTGTATGGAGGAACCTGGCCCCTGGGGGGGGGGGCGGCCAGCAACACTCAGGGGGTGGCGGGGGTTCAATGGGCAGACGCCACCTTCAGGGAAAGCCTGGGCTGGATGGTTCCCAGGGAGTGCCCACGGTGCCCACCGGAGACTGCCGCTGGGGTGCTGTTGAACTCACTGGAGGTGATACCCACTGGTATTCCACCCCATGGCTGCTGAGCAGGGGTAGGAGCAGGAAAGTTCATACCAGAGCCTCCTCCCCCTGCAGTGCGCCCTCTACTGGCAAAGCTCAACATGGAGCCAGGCCCAAAGGAAAAAGGTCGAGAGTCCAGCTCCAAGGTCACAGCCGTGCACTCAAGGTCAAGCACTCAGGGTGGATTTGAAGCTGAGGTGCAGTGAATGGACACCGGGCACAGGGACAGAACCTTAGTGGTTGTGAGTCTGGGAGTTCTTTGTACTCTTCTTGAACGCTTCTCTGCGTTTGAAATGATTCCTAAGTTTAAAAAGTTAGCTGAAACAGGACAAAATAAGACTTTAGGGAGGATGATTTTTTTTTTTCTTTTTTCACTTTAAAAATTGCATTGGACTCTAATAGAGAATTTGATGCTTTTGGACTTTAAAAGAGTTTGATTTCTTTGAGCTTTTAACTCACGAGTGCAGCACCATTTGATTTTGGACTAATTCCCTTCAACTTTAATTTGCAAGGAAATCGAATCTTAATATTTCTCCCTGGGAAGTTTGCCATGGGAGGCAGTTTATATGCACTATGGCCTCTTCCTGTTGGCCTTTAGTATTGGACTATCTTTATGCTAAATCTTGATCTCATTGGGAGAAGACAGGCCTTGGGGTTCATTAATGTACTGATCTGACCCATCCTGAAACCTCTTGGTGGCAAATTTTCGCTGCCCAGCAGCAGACCCAGGACGCAAAAGTGACTGGCACTGACCAGCGATTGGGTCAAGCTGAGAGCAGGGCTGTTCTGCCAGATGGTTGATTGCCCCCTGCTGACCAGGGACTTAAAGGTCAATGCATTATTAAACGAAGGTTAGGAAGCACTAGAAGGTCACTCACTTCCTACTCCTGTCTCCATGTGGAGGGATTTCGTCCAAGCACACGCCTGGCCTCTCTCCGTGCTCTTGCTGACCAACTCCAAGGGAGCATGGGCAGCTTTCATGGTGGGCGAGTTGGCCGGAAGGAACTGACATTGACTTGGATCCGCTGGCCTTCTGCGAGCACTCAGGGTGCTGTGCTCCCACGCTGCGCGGCTGGCCTGACATTGTCCCGTATTGCATGTGGCAGGGGGCGAGGGCCCTCTGATTCGGGAGTGAAGTATTAGCAAGCCAACTTGGTCAACCCAAAGCTGCTTCCCTCCACAACTTTAATCAAGTGGGTACTTTTCCCTCCGCCTGCCCGCCTCCTGGTCCACTTCATCATTGGATCTAAACTTGGATGGGAGAAAAGGAGGTGCTATTTATTAGCCCCATGAACCCCAACTTATTCAAATTACCTTCATTTTTGAAATTGGTTTGTCTACATTAGTGCTGTCCGATACAACCATAATGCAAGCCACATATGTAAGTGAACATTTTCTATAGTCACATTATATTGTATTTAAAGCAGTGTGTGATCAATTAAAATTATTAATATGATTAATTAGATACTTTATATATTTTCCCTTCCTAAGTCTTTAAAGTCTAGTGTGTATTTCACACTTGTAGCACACCTTAGCTTGGAGTTGCCACATTTCCAAGGCTCCAGAGCTACACGATTAGTGGCCACTGTATTGAACAGTATTGGTCTGCGTGAGCTTGCCTATCAGAAAAAGGAAGGCCAGTTTTGCACTGTGATTTTGTGTAGCTGCATTGTGACCATGAATTAAGAATATCTCTCCTGAACAGACTGTCAAACTTCAGAGAAAAGGCAGGGTAGGGTGGGTGGGTGGGAAGAGATCAACCAATGAATTTGTATGCGTATATGCGTAACCTATGGACACAGACAATAGGGTGGTGAAGGCCTGGGGTGGGGGGCAGGGGCAGGCTGGGAGAGGTCAATGGGGGGGAAGGGGGACATATGTAATACTTCAATAGTAAAGATTAAAAAAAAAAAAGAATATCTCTCCCTTCCTCCCTCTTGCTTCCTCGTTTTCTTGAAAGACCAAGAAAGGGTTCACATTGCTTTCTGACATTGGGCACTGACAGAACACAGTGGCCTTTTGGTTGAAAGTCGGATTTTAGACTCAAGAGAGTGTGACTTATGGGTGACAACACCTTGCATTTCATCACAAACTCAAGGGCCACTTGAAGCTCATGGTTGGAGAGGGTGGTCTGGGACAAACTGGAATGATACAAGAAGGCCCCTCGAGACCACCCACAGCTAGTCAGGTGCTAATGGAACCCAACCTCAGTTGGGGTTCGCCCCCCTTCCCCAGCCATTCCGGGGCTCAGCTCGGTGATTGAGATCCCTAATTTGCTTCTGGTATGGGAAGATAGGTCACGGGCAGGACAGTGGGCCACCAGAGGTCACAGACCTCAGCATGGGCAGGACAAATTCACTAGCCGCTTTGAAGGGTCCCCCACTCCGGCAAAGCCTCACAGTGTTGGGTGTGGTGTCAGGGGGCGTCTGAGAGCTGATTACTCGGCTTTCATTGGAATCTGTGCTTCTTCCTCTTCTTCATAAAACATATTACATGTGAGAATGGACAGCTTTCTCAGAACTCGTGGTCTGCCTGACCACCGTAGGGCCGGCACCCCCTCAGGGTACCCCCTCGGGCGCCCCACTCCACCCAACGGAGAGGACAGTGGTGGGTTGGGTTGCCCTGAGTAGCTTGGAGAGGTCCTGGGCTTCCTTTGGTGAGGAGTGACGATGCAGTGACTGGTGGCGATGGGCGGTGAGGACCCCAGGTGGAGCAGATGACGCTTCAGAGAGGGAGGCGGAGCCATGGAGAGCAGCTGGCGCCTGGAGGCTTGGCAGGGAGGGAGCCCGCAGGAGAGCTGCCCAGGCTGAGTCAGGAAGGGGGAGGGGCCTGGCAGAGGGGGTGGGGCTAGACAGAGGGGGTGGGGCCAAGCAGCGGGGGTGGGGCCAGGCCGAGGAGGAGGAGGAGTTATCTCAGGAGCTTCTGCCCCTGCTGGAAGACAATCTGAGAATGAGAGAAGAGGGAAGAATGAACCTCTCCCGCCTCCTTCGATTTGGGCTCAAACGTTTATCTAGGGTCTGAACGTCTGTCGGCGTATTTCCTCCCAGACTTCCATCCCTGTGAGTGGGGCACCGCCATCCGCGCCCACGTGGAGTGGTGGTTCCATTCAGGTTACACTGACTTCATGGCTGAAGAAACCAAAGCTCAGACACGCCAGGCAAATGAGGGTCAGAGGTGAGTCTCAAAGCTCCTTTCTCTAATTCATCCTTTTGTTCCAAACTCCAGACATGCCACGAAACAAGCAAATCCCCAAGCTCATGACTATCTATGTTATATGCCGTGTTATTATGAATAATGTTTATTCGGAACTTTAAGGGTGCTCATACACTAAGAGATCAATGTAAAATGTGCAGAAAGCTGTTTACCTACAGTCATGCTCATACAAAAATTAAAACAAGGAACTGAGAGCAACAAAAGCTGACAACACGCGGGCCGAGGCGCGGGGTTACGGCTGTTTAGCGGCCCTGGATCGCAAGACAGGCAGGTGTATCCAAAATGTTGATGTGGCGTCTTTCCCCTCCCCCTGTACAATCGTTCCCTAATTTCCAACAATTATTTCACTAATGTAATGTGTGTGTGGGGGGGGGGGGGGGGGCGGGGGGAGACTCCTCCTGTCCCTTCATGAGGTCATTTTGTATTTGCGGTATCCCTGGTTCAGAGATTCTACTTTCAGAAAAGAGTTCTAATTATACTGCAGCTGCTTTTTGACATAACCATATTCTCATTCTGCCACCATGTGTAATAAGGAATTTGAAACGATCAGAGTGTTTCTGAAAGGGAAGGTGCGTCTAGTGTATCATTTGTTGCCTTTCCTCTTCTAGCTTCTTGCTTCATTCCCAGGCCATTTAGCTCCCACCAAGGCACCGGCAAAGGCTGGTGACCAATCAGAGTGGGCCTCTGGGCTTTGGGCCCGCCTCTTCCCAGGTGGGAGGGGGCGTACCTGAGGGTGCTGGGCCCTCTGCCTGCAGGTGGAGGAAGTCTGAGAAATGAAGGCGGAGGCTTGATGACATCATCGTCATCCTCTGGCTCCCGACACACCGGAAGCCCACGTGTACCCCTAAGCTTTTTAAGTTCAGGCCAGTTTGAGTGGGTTTTGACAAAGTGATGACTAATACACGTCTAATTAAAAGATTGTACGTACCGTCAAGAGAATATTTTACAACTTGAAAAAACAATGTTTAGAAGAGCCAGGCGTGGAACATTGAATCGCAGAACATATTGCTAAGTGAAAACAGCACAAGGAAAAGCAGTAGATCCGCAGGCGAAGGAGAGCTTTGAGAATGAGAGAGAAAACGCAGGTGACTGCAGGAAAAAAATCCATGTTCAAACAGCCTGAGGGAGGGTCCCCAGCAGGCAGCCTAATGACAGCCACAGAAAGCCAGGAAGCATGTCAGCACCACCCCCTTGTTAATGTAAAAAACACACACACACAAAACACATTGAAACCTGTAAAGAGTTTTTGTGAGTTTATTTGAGCCAAACTGTCAACATATGGCAGGAAGCAGAACCTCAACGAATTGAGATAATGCTCTGGAGAATGGTGGGGTTACAACTGCATTTATACATTGCAATCAAAGGAGGGACATAGATGGGTTACATGAAATCCATTGGTGATAGATTAAGGAGGAGGGATAAGCAAAGCAGGGAAACCCCAGGAATTGTATAAAAAGTAAAATGATGGACACACACTTAGGAGGGTGCAGGAACAATTAACAAGATAATGAAGGCATTTGTGGTATCTGTCCTGGTGCCCAGCACATTGGTTGTGCCCCAGGGGCTCCATAAAAAGGGAAGTTACAAGTTACCCAGACATGTCAAGGGTATGTTATCAGAGATGCAAAAAGACAGACGGGCTCGGTTAAGGTCATTGGGTTAAGGTCATTGAAGATACCGGCCTAGGACGTAACTGCCCACCATAACTGCTTTTAGTTAAAGTGTAATTTCAGGCCATCTTTTGTGGTTCCTTTAGGTCTCTGAGTTTGCAAGACCGCCATGCAGGCCTCCCCTGAGCTTACAGGTCAGCATGTGGCCCCTTTCATCCACACCCTATATTTTTACGTCCTGAAATTTCAAAAAATGTATTTAATGTCAATGCACTACTTTCAAGAGAGCAGCTAACACATCGACCCAAACAAGCATATGTTTAAGGTAGGTGAGCGGGGAAGGCAGGAAGGAGGCCCAGAACTGGGGTCTTGGGGAGACAGGGCCTCTTGCTTTCCTGATGGAATCTGGTTGAGCAGGTTCCAGTGAATACTTTTGTGCACAAACAAAGGAGGATCCTATCCCGCGATTTCTGCCCAGCGGGTGGAGAAAGAGAGAAGAGAAAAAACAGCAGGTGAGTTGATGAAGAAGGAACATGGGCAAGCCCTTGCGAAGGATCATATAAACGGAGCCCCTCGAAATGGAGCTGAAGCTACCACCCTGAGGACCTGCCTGCGTGCAGTGTGCCTCTGCTCTTTGGAAGGATCGAGTGGCCTTGGCACTGGGCCTGAGCAATCTTGTACCAAAAACACTGCTTACAGCGATGACCAGACAGCAGTTACTGTGACTACTGCATGGACGACCACTGGACTGAAAAATAACATTATTTAGAATTCGCTTCCCTATGTGATGTCATCTGCACCAATAGAAATGCCTTTGGAACGTAGGGTTCGGGGTACAGACTTCTTCTCGTGGGTCCCTGTCCGACAAAGTTTGAAGAATAAACTCGTGGACAAAAAGGCTTCTTTAATAAAAAATAAAAAATATAAATGGCTGAAACCGGTTTGGCTCAGTGGCTAGAGCGTAGGCCTGCAGACTGAAAGGTCCCAGGTTCGATTCCGGTCAAGGGCATATACCTTGGTTGTGGGCACATCCCCAGTAGGAGATGTGCAGGAGGCAGCTGATCGATGTTTCTCTCTCATCGATGTTTCTGGCTCTCTATCTCTCTCCCTTCCTCTCTGTAAAAAATCAATTAAAAATATATTTAAAAAAATATGGACGTTTATTGGAAGCTTATACAAACTCCATCTGGGCAGGGGGGTCCCAGAGGGGTCCCTCTGGGAATGGGCCACCAAATGGGAAAAACCTGCTCACTCTCTCTCTCTCTCTCTCTCTAATGGGAAAAAATTCTACATCCAAAAATCTAAAATCTGTAATCTGTCTTGTGTCCCTTGGTCTCCAGTCAATTAGTATATATGCTGTAGTTCTTTGTTTGACACTGACCCTTTCTAATTGGGCCCCTTCCCCATGTTCTGACCCTGTGCTCTCCTAATTGGTCACTCTTTTGTTTCAAAGGCCAAAACGCACATGGTGCCCCCGTCCTTCTCTCCCCCTTATCTTGCAACATTCCTCTATCTCCTGTGGAAGTATGGTTCCCTCTTTCCGCATCTGTCGACATTTCTATGTTCTCTGTGAAAGTAGGTTTCCTTCTTCCCGGTCCTCTGTGACTTTTCTTTATCCTCTGTGAACGTATGCCTTCCTCTCCCCTTATCGTTGGCATTTCCCTGTCCTTCACATCCCCATCTTATCTGTTCTGGTTGGAGTTGCTTTGGATCTTCTTTATGGCTCTCTCTCTGGCCAAGGGAGGGGTTATACCCCATATGGCTGTGCCAGCTGCTCAGGGCAGGGCTGCGTTTGATCCACCTTATAATTGCCTTCATTGCCGAGGCCAGAAACACCGCTGTCTTTCACATATGCATCCTCCCCCACAGACCCTCTTTATTCCCTAAACCTGCCTGTTTGGCCCCTAGAATTCCTTTCGCCTTCCTCTGATTGATGTCATTATCCCCCTTCCCTGTCTCATCGATACCCCTGGCCTTTGTCTCCTAATCAGAATATTATTTGGGCTTCTGCCTGGATTCCTGATTCCTGAAGAGCTGTCCTTACTGGTCACAAATAAACAATAGTTTCCCTCTCCCTTCGAAAGCCCTTATTTTCCGGTGACACCTTCCCCACCGGGGACCCTACTGTCTTGCCATCAGCGCTTCACAGAGAGCCCAGCGGGGAAACAGGAATGTGGACCGACTGGGAGAGTGTGAGTGGGGACCTAGGGAGCACGGAGTTAGCACCCCACCACCCTCCCTGAAGGAACCGGGAGCCAGTGAAGACACGGGGTGGCAATGGAGGAGAGAGGACAGCTCCACCTTCACAGCACTCCCAGCTGACAGTGCCCAGGACCCATGGAGCACAGGGAGGAACTCCGCCAGCAAGTCCCAGGCATTGTCTCTGCCATCCCAGCCCGCCCCACCCTGCCTCAGAGCCGCTGTTAGCCTGCCTCCGCTCACCTTCTGCCCGGGGTCCTGCTTCCCCTTGCTTGGCTGGGGGCTGAGTTAGAGTCGCCGTGGCTTCCTCGGAAGATGAGCTCCTAAGGCTTTGTTCCTGCAAGAGTTTCGGTAAAGAAACAAAACCACCCATCTCAGGAGCGCTCTGGGGCAGAGGCGGGCAGAGCCGGCCCGCTCTGAAGTCCGCTCCCAGCTTCATCCTGACCCGCTCCACTGGGAGAGGTGGGCAGTTACAGCAGCTCCCTGTCCCAGCCAGCCAGGGCCACCGTGACAGAAAACCACACGTCATTTCTCATAGTTCCCGAGGCTGCGAGGCCCAGATCAAGGTGCCGGCCCCACGCCATGACCTCATTCAACCCCAACCCCTCCCTGAAGCAGCGTCTCCACATAGTCTCACTGGAGCTTCCGCATGTGGATACTAGGGGGGCACATTTCCATCCCAACACCCCCGGTGGCTCAGTGTCCTCTTCTGTCCCTCTTCCCAGGCCAGGGACCTGGAAGGGCATCAAGGGAGAAACAGAGGCACGGCCAGGCCTGGCCAGCTGGGCACCCTCATCTCCGGAGCCCTCGTCCACAGGGGCAGCCATGCAAACCGCACACACACTGGCTTCCTTCACACCCTCCCCTAAACCTGGGTGCCCATGAGCCCCAGTCCCCCTCCCCTCCCTCCAGCCTCACCTGCAGCTCCTCATAGAGCTGGGTGAGTTCTGCCAGCTTTCTTTCCAGCTCCTCAGCCTTGGCCCTCAGCAAGTCCGCCAACTCGGTCCTGGCTCCCTGCTTCAGCTGCTGCCAGTCCTTCAGGAGGCTGTCCAAATCCATGCCCAGAAAGAGGCCATTCAATACGGTGTTCCGCAAGAAAGCGCTGCTCCCCATCGCTAGCGGTGTGCCTCTAAAGGCCCTTTGCACCCTCCTGGTGGTGCGGGCCGAGGCTTCCCCAGTGACCAGGAGACGCTTGGCGGCAGCGGTCAGGCGCGGGTGGGCTCTGGCGACCTGCAAGGCCTTGACGTTCTTCCTGATTTCCTTGAGGGTTTTCCCACAGTTATAGACAGTCTTTCCGGCCTTCACGGCATAGGCCACAGCCTCCTCGACCTTTGGGTCAGGGGCAGACAATTCGCTGCTGACCTGAGCTTGGGCTTGTTTATTGTGACGGTATTCCAAAATGCTGGTCAACACACTGGTGGCCCCAGCGACAGCCCCCAAACCTTGACCAGCAGCTGTAAGCATCAGGCTTCCTCCGGCTGTGACCGGAGCGAGGGCCAACCCCAGGAGGCTCAGGGTTCCGGAGGCCACAGCGACCGAGGTGGTCACCAGGTTGGTCTGGGTGAAATTTTTGTGGGTTTTGTCGATGTCGTCTGCGAGGGCACGGTACTTTCTGATGGCCATTTCTAGTTCCACTTTCATTATGGGAAACTCTTTCAAAAATATTCCTTCTTCATCAGACAGATCTCCATCTTGTTGCTCCACATCTTCACCTGGAGGAATGTCATCGCCATCCCTGCGGATGAGGGAAATAAAGATTTGGTTTCGCCCTAGCCAGTTTGCTCAGTGGATAGAGCCTCGAACTGCAGACCCAAGGGTCTGGGTTCGATTCTGGGCAAGGACATATACCTCGGTTCCAGGCTCCTCCCTGGCTTGGGCCCTGGTTGGGGCATGTGCAGGAGACAACTAATCGATGTGTTTCTCTCACATCAATATTTCTCTCTGTCTCTCCCTCTCTCTTGGAAAAATATCCCTGGTGAGGATAAAAATAAATAACTAAATAAAGATTTGATTTCAGTGTCCCCGATGGGAAGGCCAGATTCTTAGGCCCAGATGGTTTCCAGAAGCCCCTGCCGCTCCCAATTCTGAACCCGCCCTGCATCTCCCTAACACCCCCGTGACCTCCGACCTGACCCTGACCGTGCGAAGTCCCCAAGCGCTGCTGGGAGCGGCTGGTTCCATGAAGAGAAGAAACACGTGAGAGGGGCGTCCGGAGGGACACAGGGGAGAAGCGCAGGCCAGAGGGCAGGAGAAGGGAGAGCGGTCCTGATGGATATTTGCAACCTTGGCCAGAGAGACTGTGGAAGTGTCACCAGCCAGAGGCAGTGGGCAAATGCTAGGGTCCTGGTCAAGGTCAGGACTAAGGGAGCGGGGGGTCATGGAAGCTGGGAGAAAGGAATCCAGGTGTTGGGCGGGAGGTTGAGAGGTCTGTAGAGGCAGAGGCCAGTCAGGGAGGAGGCGCCATGTTGTATGAGGCGCCCTCGGCTTTGACGACTTTGAGTTTGGCGGCTGAGGTGTGACTTTGCCTCTGTCAGGAGTAGCACAGCAAGAGGCCAAGATAAGCGGCCAGCAACGTTCTAAACCTTCCCCTTGGCACGTGGCCAGCTTTTCTTGCCCCTCAGGCAGGTGGGATTGGTCCTCCAGGGGAGAGGCCAGAGACCCAGGGGCCATGAATTCTAAAGTCTTGTCTTTAAGGTGCTTGACAGCTAAGGCAAGCTTGGCTTCTTGTGTTTTTTAATTAAACCAAATGCCTCAAATATGGACATTCGGCCACAGTGCCTCCTGCGCGAGGCAGCAAGGCCCACTGACATAGCGTCGAATGGCAGCCTGGTTCTACCAGGCACAACGGCGGTTCACCGAATCACTTGGCGAGCATCTCGATTGTCCACGTTGAGCTGGAGCCTGGGATGCTACGCCTGGGGCTAACGGATAACTGGGCTTGAGTTCATGAACACAGACACACTACAGGGCTTTCCTGGGGTCATGTGAGCCAAAAAGACAGAGTTCCTGCTTCATGGGCCTCCCAAAGGTGAGCCCCCACCCTGCCCCCACCCCCGCGGGACAATGTATACCTGAGGGTCCCAGTGCTCAATGGCATGGACCTAATTAGATCTCAACCTGCTCTCCGAAATGTTTAGTTCACCACGTGGAATGTTCTTCCCGAGGAGAACTGCCTTCCTGAGTGGGAAGACAGGCCGGCGTGGTGGCCAACGCCTTTGGGGCACACGGGTTGCACATGTGGGGGTGCCTGAGCATTTCAGCAGGGGCAGCCCTTTCCCCGAGACAAAACTCGCCGGGTTACCTTTGCAAACCGACACCAGCTTCGAGTTTTTGCCACTGTGGCTCCAAATCTGAGCTCCTCTTGTCCACCGGAGAAATGGGGGTGTTCCCAGGGGTCAAACGACTTTCTGGTTGGAAACATGGAAAACAAGGTGACTGCAGGGGCCACGAAATCTTACGAGATTCTAGTGTGGCAGGGTTTGAGATATGCCGAAGCCAAATAATGGTGAAAGACTTGTAATGTGCTAACTATTTGCCTACAATTGTTCTCACATTTTATACTGAGGTATAGTTTGCATATAAGTACACAAATTGGAGCCCTCAGCTCAATAAATGTGTATACACAACACACACACACACACACACTCACTCATTCACACATGTCATCAGCACCCAGACCAAGATAGAGAACAGGCTTCCTGTGACTACACCCAGGCACCACTCACCCCGCCCCAGAGGGAAACACTATTCTGACTTCTATAACCACTGATTAGTTTGCCTATTTTTGAACTTCATATAAATGTTTCAGGTATCAGTCGTTTTAAAAAATGATTGGTATGCAGTATTTCATTATATAAATACACGACAATGTGCTTATCTATTCTTCTGTCAACTGATATGTTTAGGTTGTTTATCTATTCTTTTATCAGTTGATATGTTTACGTTGTTTCCAGCCATTGGCTATTAAGAACAAATTGATTTAATGATTAAAAGATCATCTACACAGGACATGGCAGCCATTTATAAGGCCCCTTAGTACCAGTTATATTCCCATGGACATAATATTATGAGAGCTACAAAGGCTCTGTCTGAGCACACAGGTGGGGTCTGAAACCCCTCCCAGAATTTACTTGCTAGGTGGTGAGACCTGGGGGCCAGGGATCGGGGGAGGTGCGTGTCTGTCAGGAGTGAGGGGCACTTTGATCGATCGATTGATTGATTGCACAAAGTGGTCATCCATTTGTAGAGCTATGTGTTCCCAGAGTTGTATCCATTTGTGGGTAGGCTTTTTCTAATAAGCACTAAGGCACCACGTGGTCTAGCAGTGGCCCTGATTTAAGGTAGGTGTGAAAACGAACGCTTGGGCTGGAAAATAGACTAAGTTTGCGAGAGAGGAATCAGGCTTAACTCTTAGGAAGTTATTGCAATGGTCAAAGCAAGAGGCAGCAGCTGCTTGAACCAGGTTGGTAGAAATGATCAAAATGATGGATTTGAAGGGATCCACAGGATTGTCAGTGAATGTGGGATGGGTGAGACCAGGGTCAAGGGTGACCTCAGAGGGAGTCAGGTTTGGGGCCTGAAGGACTGCTACAGGGAGGATCCCATCTACTGAGATGGATAGCAGTTTTTCTGGGCGGGGCATGGAGTTCCGGTTGGGGAGGACTGAGATTGAGATACCTGATTAGACATCCAAGTGATGCTGAGAAGGCAGCGGATAGATGAGTCTTGCTCTGGCTGGGAGAGCAACTGTGGGACCAACAGTGTAGAAAGTAGTTAAAGCCACAACATTGCATGTGAGCCCCACCAGAGTGGCTCGGTGGTTGAGCATCTACCTATGAACCAGGCGGTTGTGGTTCGATTCCTGGTCAAGGCACATGCCTGGGTTGCAGGCTTGAGCCCCATAGGGGGCGTGTAGGGGACAGCTGATCGATGATTCTCTCTCATCACTGATGTTTCTCTCTCTCTCTTTCTCTCTCTCCCTTCATCTCTGAAATCAATAAAAAAATATACATATATACATTTAAAATTGCATGTGAACTCTGGGGAGAGAGTTGTAGAAGCCAAGAATGGCCCAAGGTTGAGCCCTGGAGGACGCCACCAGTTCAGCCAGGCAGAGAGGAGACGGCAGCTGGCGAAGGACAGGACTAAGGACAAATGTTGGAACCGAGTGACTGTGTGTGCGTGACGGCGGGTTGTTGTGTGTCCTTGTGTTCTCATGGGTGCTGGGCCGTTCTGCCCTCCATCCTTCTCTTACAAAGACGTCACTGGGCTCTGCTTTTCCCTCCAATGCAAGCGGCTGGGAGGGGAGCCTACCTCGGCAGATTGAAGATGTCTGTGTCGTTGCCACCTTCGACGTGCTCTCCTGGCTCTTTTCCATCCTCATAGTGGTGGGGCGTCTGGCTGCTGTGTCTTACGCTGCAGGAGGAAAACGCTGACGGGGCATTAGTATAGAGTCAGTGTGGCCAAGGGCATCACAGCCCGCCTCCGTCTCTCACCGGTTCTGTGGTTTCAGGGAAACTCACTCACTGCTCTCCGTTTCCCTTTCCTCCCCTGTGAAGCGTGAGTACACTGCCCATCTCCATAAATGTTGCGGGACAGAGGTTTCTGCATTTTTCATAATTATGAGCAGGATAAAAATCCTCTATTAAAAGGAAAAGACTCTGTGATTGGGTCAGAAGGCGAAATCCAACTACATGCACTTCTTACAAGCGATGCATCGGAAACAGAGGCCCAGAAAGTTAAACCTACAGGATGAGGTGCAGCAGGCCAGGGAGGTGGCTGCATCCAGGAAAGGGTGGCACCAGGGGTCCTCGTGATGGAACTTCTGCAAATTAACTGTGACTGCGACCACACAAATCGACACGTGTGAAAAGTTGCATAGGACGACATGCACACACACAAATGAGCGGAGGGACTGGTGAGAGCTGAGTAAGTGGTTTGTATGCACATCCACTTCTTAGTTGTGATAATAGAGATCGTAAGCCATTGTTGGCGGGGAAATTGGGTAAAGGGAGGTATGTGGGATCTCTCTGTATGGGAATGTATACTTTTCTCAAAAAAATTTTTTAAAATACATTTTTATTGATTTCAAGAGAGGAAGGAAGAGGGAGAGAGAGATAGAAACATCCCGCACACCCCACACTGGGGATGGAGCCCGCAACCCCGGCATTGCCCTGACCAGAAATCAAACCGTGACCTCCTGGTTCATAGGTTGACACTGAGCCACGCCGGCCGGGCCAATTTCCTCAAAATTAACACTGAAAAACACAGCATGCACCTATGAGAACGGCCAAAATCTGGAACGCTGACAACGTCAAATGCTGGTGAGGATGCGGAGCAACAGGTACTCTTGGTCATCGCTGATGGTAATGCAAAGTGGCACAGTCACTTTGGACGACAGTTTATCAGTTTCTCACAAAATTAAACATAGTCTCACCATGTGATCCAGCAATTGTGCTTCTTGGTATTTTACCCAAAAGGAGTTGAAAACTTATGTCCACACAAAAACCTGCAAAGGAATGTCTACAGCAGATTTTTTTATGGCTGCCAATACTTGGAAGCCACTAGGATAACCTTCAGTCGGTAGATGAGTGGATGAATAAACTGTGGGACAGCCAAACAACGGAATTTTATTCGGTGCTAAAGGAAACCAGCTATCAAGCCATGAAAAGACATTGGCGCTGCTCACACCTCGGTCTTGGACTTCTGGCCTCCACAACTATGAGAGAACACATTTCTGCGGGTCAAGGCCTCCCGGTGTGTGGTCCTGTTGCTATGGCAGCCTTAGGAAAGGAACACCCCGGCTCTCACCTCCGCCCCCTCCCCCCCCCCCCCCCCGCATCTCCACCCCTCCCACCCCCTCGTCATTGGCACTCGCTCCTGGGGCCGGTGGAGAAGTGGCATCTTCTAGATACGCCCCCTCTCTCATGACCTTCCCCTTCCCTCTCTCCTCCTCCTGTTCTACTTCTAAAATATCTTAGAAAATAAATCCTCCTTTACCTATTTTGACGTCACAAAAGCCCTTATAACCCGTTTTCCTCTAATTACTTCAATGAATGCAGATTTACAATAGACATTCCAGAAACAAAGAATACGATTCCTCTGTACTCTCACTACACGGAAATAAACACTGCCAGCCCTTGATTTTACCAGCAAAACCAATTTAGACTCCTGCTGCGCCTGCAGTTTTGCATGAATTGTTGTCACTTAACATTATGTTCTAGTGGCTCCTCATATTACTAGAGCTTAGCGGCCCTGTAACATCTCACCCTGTGGAGGTATCCTTTCGTATTTAATTGCTCCCCCGCTGTGGAATCTCTGGGTTGTTTTCAGCTCCAGTTTGTCTTTTATGAATAACTTTTGATCCTTATAGAAATGTTGGTCACGTGTTTGGTTATTTCTATGGGATAGTCTTTGAGGTAGAATTAATGCATCAAAGATTTTTTCAAAAAAGAAAAAAAAGGTTTTCTCCTCTCTGGTTTATAAAGCTGGGTTGGGAGGATTTGGCTCCAGGGTGCCCATGGCCTATAACAGTGATGGCGAACCTTTTGAGCTCAACGTGTCAGCATTTTGAAAAACCCTAACTTAACTCTGGTGCCGTGTTACATATAGAATTTTTTTGATATTTGCAATCATAGTAAAACAAAGATTTATATTTTTGATATGTATTTTATATATTTAAATGCCATTTAAATCAACCAAAAAAATGAGTTTGCGTGTCACCTCTGACACGCGTGTCATAGGTTCGCCATCACTAGCCTATAATATAAGCCAGACATGCACCTACCTACTTTAGGCACCTTTAATCCTCTCTGACGTTGTGAAATAGATGTTAATGTTATTCCCACTTTACAGATTCAGAAACTGAGGCACAAGGAGACCAATGTCACGCAGTGGGTAAGTGGCAGAGCCCAGCCTGATTCCAGTTGATCTCAATCAGGGGTGAGTTTTCTCCCCAGGGGACATGGGTAATGTCTGTAGACATTGGTGGGGGGGCGGGGGTGCTACTGGTGTCTGATGTTGCAATGCTCAGGGCGGCCCCACCAGCACCTGTGACACCCCCAGTTCTCATGTTAGTCCTCCTGGCGGGCGAAGGGCAGAGGGGACAGCAGGGAGCTCTTTGGTCCAAACAGGTCCCCTCCCTACTGACCTCCCCGGATGTGAGAGGAGATAATAGGGTTGATGGTGGGGTAAGCCATGTTACTTCATTTGAGGGCTCACATTTCTTTTCCTTTTTAAAATATATTTTTATTGATTTCAGAGAGAAAGGGAGAGGGAGAGAGAGATAGAAGCACCAATATGAGAGAGAATCATTGATCTGGTTGCCTCTTGCACACCCCACACTGGGATCCAGCCCACAGCCCTGGTATGTGCCCTGGCCAGGAATCGAACTGGTTCATAGGTTGGTGCTCAACCACGGAGCCACGCCAGCCGGCCGAGTGCTCATATTTCTGACGGTTTCTGTGTGGCTGCTTAGGGAGCCTTTAGTCCCCCCTGCACACCAACTCCCCCGGCATCCACTCTGAGCAAAGGTGGGTGACTGAAAACTCAGCTTGGGGCCAGGCCCCTCCTTCCCACAACTTTCCCAAAGGGACCTACAGTCCAGGAGCCGCTGGGGTTGGCTTTGCACTTTCCACAACTCACCCAGCCTCTTTTCTCCTGCAAAGAGGGCACCCCTAAACTGCGCCTGCAGGGAGCTCCCAGGGAAACGCCTGTGTCTAGAGGTCTCCCAAACCCTGGGAGCCTGGCCCTCTCCCTTTAGGACGCTGCCCCCCCCCATGGGGGAGGGGAGGGAGTCTCAGCTGGGTGGGTCATATCACACCTTTAATCAGGTTTTCTTTTAAACCAGCGGTCTCCAACCTTCAGGACCTCATGGACCACCAGTGGTGACCAGTGCTATAAACTTCACATGGCCAGTGAGGGAGAGATTCCTGTCCTGATTTATCAAAGAATTCACACTGCAGTCCTGGCTGGGTGGCTCAGTTAGAGCATCGTCCATATGCTGAGGTTGCGGGTTCGATCCCCAGTCAGGGACATACAAGAATCAACCAAAGAATGCACAAATAAATGGAACAACAAATCTCTCTCTCTCTCTCTCTCTCTCTCTCTCTCTCTCTCTCTCTCTCTCTCTCCACCTTCCTCTCTCTCTAAAATTTAATTTAAAAATAAGAAAAAGAATTTCAACTTCAGACCCTTCTCAGGCTCACAAAGTTCATAACTGGCAGGACAAGGAGGGACTTGAACCCTAGCAGCGCTGACCACAGCTCCTGGCCTGTAGCCGACCCCTCAGGCGCCCAAGCAGCCCTCCCTCCTCTGCCTGTGCCTCACCTGCTCTCCCTGCAGCCTGTCCTCTGTCCTCACCTCTCTGGGGCCTCAGGTCCACAGGGCGCTGTGAGCCTCCGTCCAGGCTGCGAGGACAATGAAGACAGTGCCCCGTGTCCCCCGGGTTTTCTAACCAGGCACAGGCGTAAGCGCCACCCCGGCCTGCGGAGCTCTGTCCTGAGCAGGGATTGTGAAACTGCTCAGGGTGAAAAGTTCCTGGCGCAGAGAAGCCAAAGGGCCTCAGCACCTTCTCTGAGAAACACGGGGTCTTTCCCACACCCGGCTTTCGCTTTCGCTTTCCTTCTTGCTTCTTTCCCTAGGAGATGTGAGGGGAGGGGGCCCTGCAGCCAAAGGCAGAGGGCTGTGAGGGTGCAAGGACTCTGAAGTGAGCCCGTCCCTCAACCGCCTTGGCCTCGGTTCCCCATCTGTGAAATGGGTCTGAAAACGCTCCTGTGGCACAGAGCCACGGTGAGGAGCCACGAGCAGGCCACACAGAGCCCGTGTGGAATGAGCACCCCACGGGGCAGCTGTAAGGATTGTTGTCACATCTCTGTCCCACGGTGGGAGGGGGGACAGGAAAGCTGCCACACCTTACCTGAGGTGTGAAGTGCAAAATGCTCAGAAACAAACTTCTCTCCTGGCTCATGGGGTGGTGACATTTGACCTGAATTGGTGCAAGTTTATAGTTTTCACGCACCCCAGTTAGTTCGAATATTCATTGTTTCACTGCGAAAATATTGACTGTGCTGGACTAGGGAGGGCTGCTGAGACGTTACCCAATGTATTGTCAGGGTCACGGAAGGAGGAACACAGCAAGCCCAAAGTGGTGAGGGTTATAAATGTATCAGGTCATCTGGATACCAGATAGGCTGGGCACCCAAATAGTGCCAGCACCCAAAGAGGGGGAGTCGGAGGCTTTTAAAGGGCTCCAGGCGGGCTTTTTCTGGGCAGAGAATTCTCTGTGCGGGTCTGGGTTCTGGTGAAATCTGGAGGGGAGAGATCATGGTCTTTGCCAGTGGAATGTCCGTGATGAAGTGGCCTAAAGGGCAGTTCCCAGGGGAGGGGGGATCGATTCAATTATTTGATCAGACCTAACATTATAATATCTGCACCACAAAGTGGGAAACTCCAAGACACAACTGGCCCCCGGGATTTAAGATCTAGGACGGTGGTCCCTGACTCTCCCATTTTGCAGATGTGGAAACTGAGGCCCAAGGAGACCGATGTCACGCAGTCGGTAAGTGGGAGAGCCCAGCGTGATGCCAGTTGATCTCCATCAGGGGTGAGTTTTCTCCCCAGGGGACATTGGTAATGTCTGTAGACATTGGTGGGGGGTGGGGGTGCTACTGGCATCTGAGGCTGCAATGCTCAGGGCGGCCCCACAAGAGAATGACCCCGTCCAGGACGTCAGTGGTGCTGAGGCTGAGAAACTTCCCTGGAGCCCTTCTCCACCAGCAGCTGTGACCCCCAGTTCTCATGTTAGTCCTCCCGGGTGGGCGAAGGGCAGAGGGGACAGCAGGGAGCTCTTCAGTCTGGACAGGTCCCCTCCCTACTGACCTCCCCGGATGTGAGAGGAGACAATGGGGTTGATGGCTGGATAAGCCATGTTTCTTTTCCTTTTTTAAATATATTTTTATTGATTTCAGAGAGGAAGGGAGAGGGAGAGAGAGATAGAAACACCAATGATGAGAGCGAATCATTGATCTGGCTCCTCCTGCTCGCCCCACACTGGGGATCCAGCCCACAGCCCTGGCATGGGCCCTGGCCGGGAATCGAACTGGTTGATAGGTTGGTGCTCAACCACGGAGCCATGCCAGCCGGCTGAGTGCTCATATTTCTGACGGTCTCTGTGTGCCTGCTTAGGTGCCGGGAGCCGGTCCATGCTTGCTGTTTCAAGGGACCTGGCATATGTGGCATACTGTTCTTTATATGTTTGCTCACCTTCTTGGCGCTGTGTTTTAACCAAGGTCACCTCTCCTAGAAAGGTTGAATCCCCAGGTAGGGATTTTCCCCTGAAGTTAGGGAGGGAATAAAACCCCTCAACTAAGTGCCAGGCGGGTAATTAATCCCTTTAACTATGAACAATCATGCTTAAACTACATAATCTTTTCTCCCTGGAATGGAGATAAGAAACGCCCTAACCTTTGTAATAGAGATTGATAGGATTGAATCAACTGGTATAAATACAGTTGTAACAAGACAGAAACACTCAGAACTTAGAACAGAATCAAGAAGACAGAACTCATGAGACAGAATTCAGAAGACAGAACCTACACGGAGCCTGGAAACAGAAGAACTTCGCTGGAGAGAACATGGCAATAGATCCTGGACTGAACCTGACTGTGGAAATTGGCAGGAGAGCCTGACTAGAACCTGGTGACTGAACCTGGCTGGAGAATCTGGACAGAGCCTAGCAAGAGAACATGGCCACTGAACCTGGCTGGAGAATCTGAGCAGAACCTCTCTGGAGATCCAGACCAGAACTTGGCTGGAGATCCGGGCTAGGCTGCTGATCAACTGAACGCTGTCTCCATGTCATTCCTTCTTCGCCGACTCCGTCCACGCCTTTGGGGACCCCTGGACCTGCTGGGGAGCCTTTAGTCCTCCCTGCACACCAACTCCCCCGGCATCCACTCTGAGCAAAGGTGGGTGACTCTGAAAACACAGCTTGGGGCCAGGCCCCCTCCTTCCCACAACTTTCCCAAAGGAACCTACAGTCCAGGAGCCGCTGGGATTGGCTTTGCACTTTCCACAACTCACCCAGCCTCTTTTCTCCTGCAAAGACGGCACCCCTAACCCTCGCCTGCAGGGAGCTCCCAGGGAAACGCCTGTGTCTAGAGGTCTCCCACACTCTGGGAGCCAGGCCCTGTCCCTTTAGGACCCTGGGGTCACCGGCCCAGTGGAGGGGGGGGACTCCATTTGGTGGGTCATATCACCCCTTAATCAGGTTTTCCTTTATACCAGTGGTTGCCAACCTTCAGAACCTCATGGACCACCGGTGGTGACCAGTGCTATAAACTTCACGTGGCCGGTGAGGGAGAGATTCATGTCCTGATTTATCAAAGAATTCACACTGCAGTCCTGGCTGGGTGGCTCAGTTTGAGCATCGTCCATATGCTGAGGTTGCGGGTTCGATCCCCAGTCAGGGACATACAAGAATCAACCAAAGAATGCACAAATAAATGGAACAACAAATCGATGTTTCTCTCTCTCTCTCTCTCTCTCTCTCTCTCTCTCTCTCTAACTCTCTGTCTCTTCTGTCTCTCTCCCTTCCTCTCTCTCTAAAATTTAATTTAAAAAAAAGAATTTCAACTTCAGACCCTTCTCCGGCTCACAAAGTTCATAAGTGGCAGGACAGGAACTTGAACCCTAGCAGCGTTGACCACAGCTCCTGGCCTGTAGCCGACCCCTCAGGCGCACAAGCAGCCCTCCCTCCTCTGCCTGTGCCTCACCTGCTCTCCCTGCAGCCTGTCCTCTGTCCTCACCTCTCTGGGGCCTCAGGTCCACAGGGCGCTGTGAGCGTCCGTCCAGGCTGAGAGGACAATGAAGACAGTGCCCAGTGTCCAGCGGGTTTTGCTAACCAGGCAGAGGCACAAGCGCCCCCCCCCCCCGCCCCCCCCCTCCGCCACCTGCTTGCAGCTGCTGAGCTCTGTCCTGAGCAGGAATTGTGAAAAGGTCAGGGTTGAAAATTCCTGGCGCAGAAAAGCCAGTGGTTCTGAGCACCTCTTCTAGGAAACCAGGGCTTTCCCAGAAGCGGCTTTCGCTTTCGCTTTCCTTCTTGCTTCTTTCTATAGTAGATGTGCGGGGAGGGGGCCCTGCAGCCAAAGGCAGAGGGCGGTGAGGGTGCAAGGACTCTGAAGTGAGCCGGTTCCTCAACCGCCTTGGCCTCAATTCCCCATCTGTGACATAGGTCTGAAAACGCTCCTGTGGCACAGAGCCACGGTGAGGAGCCACGAGCAGGCCACACAGAGCCCACGTGGAATGAGCACCCCACGGGGCAGCTGTAAGGATTGTTGTCACATCTCTGTCCCACGGTGGGAGGGGGGACAGGAAAGCTGCCACACCTTATCTGAGGTGTGAAGTGCAAAATGCTCAGAAAACGACCGCTTTCCTGGCTCATGGGGTGGTGAAATTTGACCTGAATTGGTGCAAGTTTATAGTTTTCATGCACCCCACTCAATTTGAATATTCATTGTTTCACTGCAAAAATATTGACTGTGCTGGACTAGTGAGGGCTATTGAGACGTTACCCAATGTATTGTTAGGGTCACGGAAGGAGGAACGCATGAGCCCAAAGTGGTGAGGGGTTATAAATGTACTAGAGGCTCAGCACGCAAAATGGCGGGAGACCCAGAAACCTGCTGTGCTGGCGGGACCCATCAATGCACCTCCTGGTGACCGGTCGTTTGGTCCTTACGGCATTATGGGCACTGGCCTTTTATAATATAGACTAGAGTTCCGGTGCACAAAAATTTGTGCACTTGGGGGGGGTGGTCCCTCAGCCCAGCCTGCGCCCTCTTGCAGTCTGGGTCCCCTCGGGGGATGACCACCTGCTGCCTTAGGCCTGCTCCTCAGGGGATTGGGCCTAAGATGGCAATCAGACATCCCTCTGGCAGCCCAGCAGCCCTCGGGGGATGTCCACTTGCCAGCAGGGAGCAGACTTATGCTGCAGTCGCACATCCTTAGCACTGCTGAGGAGGCAGGAGAGGCTCCCACCACCATCGCTGTACTGGCAGCCATCAGCCTGGCTTGTGGCTGAGCAGAGCTCCCCCATGTGGGAGCTCACTGACCACCAGAGGGCAGCTCCTGCATTGAGCGTCTGCCCCTGGTGGTCAGTGTGTGTCATAGTGACCAGTCATTCCCAGTCTTTCTGCTGTTAGGGTCTGTTTGCATATTACCCTTTTACTATATAGGATAGAGGCCTGGTGCACGGGTGGGGGCCAGCTGGTTTGCCCTGAGGGTGTCCCGGATCAGGGTGGGGGTCCTGCTTGGGTGCCTGGGCAGCCTGGGTGAGGGGCTGATGGCTGTTTGCAGCTGGTCACACCCCCTTCAGGGTGGAGGTCCCCACTGGGGTGCCTGGCCAGTCTGGGTGAGGGGCTGAGGGCCATTTTCAGGCTGGCCCGCAACTGAAGCTCCCAGCCTCTCCTTTTTTTCTTTCTTTTTTTATTCTGGGATTTATTTACCTTCTATAATTGAAACTTTGTTGCCATCCTGCTCACTCCAGTTCTGAGGCTGCAGCTGGCTGAAAGCAGGTATCTGGGGTTTGTTTAGCTTCTATAATTGAAACTTTGTTGCTTTCGGAGCTGTTGCTTTTGGAGCTTAAAGCTGGGCTGTGGCAGGCGGGGAACCTTGGCTTCCTCCATCACTGGAGCAAGCAAGCCTCCTGCTCGCGTCAGCTGCATGGCTGCCGGCTGCCATCTTTGTTGGCAGTTAATTTGCATATCTCGCTGATTAGCCAGTGGGAAGCATAGCGGAGGTACGTTTAATTACCCTTTTGTCTTTTATTAGACAAATGGTCTTTCCAAGTGGAATGTCCATACTGAAGTAGCCTAAAGGGTAGTTCCCAGGGGAGGGGGGGTCGATTCAGTTATTTGATCAGACCTAACATTATATCTGCACCCCCAAAATGGGAAACTCCAAAACACAACTGGCCCCCATGATTTAAGATCTAGGACGGTGGTCCCTGACTCTCTCATTTTGCAGATGAGAAAACAGGCTTCTAGAGGTTGGTGGCTTGCCCATGGCCACACAGCTGGGCAATGGCAGGACCGGTTTGTGGGAATGAGCCCGTAGTGCAGCCCTGCGCTGAGATGTGTGTCTCTCCAAGTGTGTGCAAGCCGGGCAGCTGTGCCAGCCAGGTCTTCCTGATCTTTTCCCTCAGCCCTGGGGCCTTGGACTAGGCCAGCCACTGGGCTAGGGGTGGTGTTTACCACAGCAGCTCTTGTGAAACAAAAGCCCCAGGAGAGGCGGGTGAGGAAATGGATCTGTCCCCCGGGGGACGCTGTGTGTGTTTGCGAGCCAGTGAGCCAGAAACGAAGGAGCGCCCTAACTCCGGGAGCCAGGGGTGGGGCTGCTTCCTTTTGTAAACGCCCCAAAGCTTCCTCTGGGGGGAGGGGGACGCCATCCTGCTGAAAAGAAACAAACTTGCCTTAAGGTACATCAGCCTTTTGGGATCGAAAACCCACTCTGTCAGGTGAAGTCAGTCATTTGGGGTTGAATGTTTAGGCAAATTCAGGTTCAAATGTTCTATCAGGGCCTTTTCTCTTTTCTTAACAGTTCGCTGTGCCCCCAGAGGGTGCCTGAGTGTGGGTGCCTGCCCTGTCCCTCGGGGTCTCACTAGACGGCCTCCTGCGCCCCACCCTCCCAGCTGGTTTCAGCCACACCTGCACCCCACCTCTCTGAGGTCCCGAGCCCTCAGCCCCTCTCCCGGCCTTGCCCTGGCCCTGAGGAGCTGAGCAGGTGGTGTAGGGACTGGACAGGGCAGAGGGGGAGGTAGTATCTCTGCCCCTCTCTCCGCCTGAGCAACCACACAGCCTCCTGCCCCTGCCCTCGTCCTCGCTGTTCCTGTTAGGGGCAGAAATGGAATATTGGAAACTAACTCTCATTATAGGAAACATTAATCGTGCTCCGTTAACCGTGATGGCTCTGTTCTGCTTAGAGAAAGCACATTCTCACCTGGCTGGGAGCTGTACGCCCTGGGACCTGGGAGCCAGCATCGGAATGCAGTCCATTCTCCTGTCCCGAATTTACAACCTTGTGGCTGAACCAACCTAGTCCCACAGGCACCTGCTCCTACAACTCCAGCCCCTGTTACCTGTAATCTGGTCCCAGAGTGCCTGGAGGCACCCGCCGTCTGTGACTGTGCCTCCTCTCCCCCCTCCCCCTAACCCCACCCCCAGTCCATATGACTTGTAACCTGTAATGATCATCCCATGCCTACTTTCCCACGTAATCTTTGTCCTTCTAACCAATGTAAGCAGCTGGCTTATGGGGGGTGCAGAGCAGATTTTTGTGGGTGACCTGCTGCTCTCCCATTCTGCCGGCATCATTGGAACAAATGCTCATATATGACTCAACCCTGTCTCTGCTTAATTGGCTCAAGCAGTGACCGGCAGCCGGACCCCTGGGTTGTTCCGTTACATTCCTAGCCGCCTGCTTCACCCAGGGGCGCTTTTAGACCCCCTCTGCCACGGGTGAGGGCCTCTGACGTTTTGCTCCTGTCCCTTCATCTGCCTGTTTACCTCCCAATCGCAGGTCATATCTGCCCCTCCCTCACCCTAGTGACGTATCCTTGGTTCTTTTTTCCTTCAGGGTGGGGGTCCCCACTGGGGTGCCTGGCCAGCCTGGGTGAGGGGATGATGGCTGTTTTCAGGCTGGCCACACCCCCTTTAGGGTGGGGGGGTCCCCACTGGGGTGCCTGACCAGTCCTGGTAAGGGGCTGAGGGCTGTTTTCAGGCTGGCCACACCCCCCTCCTCCCCCCGCCCCCCCCCCCGCTCCCCGCGACGAAAGCTCCCAGCCTCTCCTTTTTTTCTTTCTTTTTTTTTTAAATTAAACTTTTAATTTTGAGATAATTATCAAATTACATTCATTTGTAAGAAATAACACAGGGATAACCCTTTTCTCAGTTTCCCCCAATGGTACATCTTGCAAAACTATATAGTACAACATTACAATCAGCATATTGATATTGATTTAGTCAAGATATAAAATATTTCCATCACCATAAGGATCACTCATTGTTACCCTTGTATGGCCACACCCACTTCCCTCCCACCTCTACCCCTTTCTTTTTTTTTTTTAATTAAATCTTTATTGTTCAGATTATTACATTTGTTCCTCTTTTTTTCCCCCCATAGCTCCCCTCCTCCCAGTTCCCGCCCCACCTTCCGCCCTCACTCCCCACCCACTGTCCTCATCCATAGGTGCACGATTTTTGTCCAGTCTCTTCCCGCATCTCCCACACCCCTTTCCCCCCAAGAATAGTCAGTCCATTCCCTTTCTATGTCCCTGATTCTATTATGATCACCAGATTATTTATTCACTTGATTCTTAGATTCACTTGTTGATAGATGCATGTTTGTTGTTCATAATTTGTATCTTTACCTTTTTCTTCTTCTTCCTCTTCTTAAAGGATACCTTTCAGCATTTCATATAATCCTGGTTTGGTGGTGATGAACTCCTTTAGCTTTTCCTTATCTGTGAAGCTCTTTATCTGACCTTCAGTTCTGAATGATAGGTTTGCTGGATAAAGTAATCTTGGTTGTAGGTTCTGAAAGGGCGAGGGCTATGCCCTCCATCTTACCCTGGATCCTCCATGTTGGGGCAGAGGCCATGTGCTCAGAAGAGTGCCTTCTTCCCGGAAGCCCAGCCCCTGCTGGCCACGCCCGGGATTTCTTTGAACTAACCAATGACAAGCAAGGGATGTGCGCGCCATAGAGATGACCACATCCTGTGTAACAAGACCCGACTTGCGCCTGGCCAATCGGCAGGGCCCACAGTCAGCTCCCCTCCCCTCACTATTAAAGCCCTGATTTTCTCATGGGTGGCACTCGGTTTCCCGTCGCTGCGTCGACTGGAGGCCCGGGTCGGGTTAGCTAACTCAATAAAGGACCTTCTGCTTTTGCATCGGACTGGCTCCCTGGCGTGGTTTCTTGGGGATCTTGAATTCTGGGCATAACAGGTTCTTGGTATTCATCACTTTGAATATTTCTTGCCATTCCCTTCTGGCCTGCAAAGTTTCTGTTGAGAAATCCGCTGACGGTCGTATGGGTATTCCCTTGTAGGTAACTGAGTTTCTTTCTCTTGCTGCTTTTAAGATTCTCTCTTTGTCTTTTGCTCTTGGCATTTTAATTATGATGTGTCTTGGTGTGGTCCTCTTTGGATTCCTTTTGTTTGGGGTTCTCTGCGCTTCCTGGACCTGTAAGTCTATTTCTTTCACCAGGTGGGGGAAGTTTTCTGTCATTATTTCTTCAAATAGGTTTTCAATATCTTGCTCTCTCTCATCTTCTGGCACCCCTATAATTCTGATGTTGGTACGCTTGAAGCTGTCCCAGAGGCTCCTTACACTATCTTCCTATTTTCGGATTCTTTTTTCATTTTGCTTTTCTGGTTGGGGGTTTTTTGCTTCTTCGCATTTCAAATCTTTGCCTTGATTCTTGCGCTCCTCTGGTCTGCTGTTGGGAGTCTGTATAGTATTCGTTATTTCAGTCCGTGTATGCTTAATTTCTAGTTGGTTCTTTATCATAACATCGAGGGTCTCATTAGATTTCTTGAGGATCTCACTACATTTATCGGTGGCTTCTAGACAGTTCTTAAGAGACCTTAAAAGTGTGGTTCTGAATTCAATATCCTCCATTGACAGTTTTGTCCTGTTTCTTTGTCTCCGCATTTTTTATGCTTTCTTGGTGCACCCCCTAGTGGTCTTTGTGCGCAGTCTTGTTGTAGTTAAGCCTTGATTGATGTCGGCAATACTGGGGGTGATTTGACCTCCAGGCTAACTGGCTATGAGAGTCCGCTGTGTCTGCAGTGGGAGGGCTTCTGTGCTGGATCTCTAGGGCGGTGCTAATCTAGCGTTTGCCTGAGGCTATTTGGCAAATGGCTCTGCGCAGGGCTTGGGCGGGGCGGGTCCCAGGGGATCTACAGGGCAGGTGGAGCAAGCAGTTATGGCGGCTCTCAGTTCTGTCCCTAGGGGCTCTGCCTCACAGAGTCCCAGCAACCGCCGCAAACCTCGGAGAGAAAGCTGCCTTCGAGTTCCAACCGAAGCCAGACAGTCCTGCTTCTCCCGTTTGAGTCTGGGTCCCTAGAGACTTGCCCGGATCTGGAGCTCAGAGTCTGAAACTCCCTCCCGATTGAAAACAACAACCGCGCCCTCCGCCGCCAGCCCGCTCGCGCGCACTCCACACCTGAGTATTTCACTTCAGCACTGCGTCTCCTCTGAGTCTGGGTATGATATTCTCTTTCCTCCTAGTTGTAGAATTTCCACTCAGCCAGCCTTCCTGTGGTTCTGGATGATGTCCGTTCCATCTTTAGTTGTTTTTTGAAGTGGTTGTTCGAGGCAGCAATCTCCGGCGTTAACCTATGCCGCCATCTTGGTTTTTCCCCCTCCAATTCTCCCTCTGATTCTATTTTGATCATCAGTTTATTTTGTTCATTAGATTCCTTGTTCATTTATTTTGATTTTTAGATTCAATTTTTGATGGATATGTATTTATTATCATTTTATTGTTCATACTTTTTATCCTTCTCCTTCTTCTTCTTAAAGAACTGTACACTGCCCTAGCCGGTTTGAATCAGTAGACCAAATGGTTCCAGGTTCGATTCTGGCCAAGGGCATGTACCTCTATTGCAGGCTCCTCCCTGACCCCGGGCCCTGGAAGGGCATGTGCAGGAGGCAACCAGTCAATGTGTTTCTCTCACATCGATAGTTTTCTCTGTCTTTCCCTGTCTCTTCCACTTTCTCTAAAAAAGTCAATGGAAAAATATCCTCAGGTGAGGATTAAAAAAGAGGAAAGAAGAACTGTACACTAAAAAATGGTGAAGATGGTCAGTTTAAAGTGCATCTCCCATAGAGGGTGCTGCTCTTTGCTCTCTGAGGCCCTTTATTTGGCCGAGGGCGGGGCTGCACAGGTGCCCTCTCCCCTCCCAGAGCTGCCAGGAGGGGAGGCTGGGAACTCACCTGGAAGACAGCCAAGCTTCAGACTGGCACTCTGGCCCCACGGAGGCAGCTGGCAGCGGGAGAGACAGCACAGCCAGCCACGGCAGGGCGCTTTAGGGCGCGGTTATAATAATCCCAGCCAGGCCACCATGTTCACGGGCCCTGAAAGGCCCCGGGACTCTGGCCGCCTCATTGCACAAGTGAGCCCGGGCAGGGCAGTGCCAGTCACGAGGGATGGAGAGGGGCCTGCGGGTCATTCTGACCCTGGTATTCTTGAATTCCCGGAACCTCAGTTAGGGCTGGAGAGCGCTGCCCGGAGAGCAGGTTGCCAAATGTAGCAGAAGTCACATCCCTGCCCTCACGGCTTCGCCTGGATGCATGCAGTCAGGAATCCAGAATCCTGCAGTTGGAGTCGAGCAGGAGCCGAGAGAGGGGTACGGACTGCGGCCCTGACCCTGGGTCCCAGGCCCTTGCTCTTTGTCCTAATAACCCTCCTGCACCATTTCCCCCACGTCCATGTTCCCACAGGACTGAGTTTACCTTCCCACGGTTCGTCATCGTTATCATTCTTACACACACAGGACTCACCTTTCATGGGGAGATGAGAGACGCTTGCGGGGACATCCCCTTCCTTCTCCCACCCTGCCCCACATTGAAGGTTTTTGTGACTGTGGGGTCAGGGGGACGGGAACTGCCAAGTGCAGAGCATTGCACGTGGAGCCCGGTGCTGGGACCAGCCAGTTCTGCACCCACCTCCAGCGTTCGGCGTCTCTCCCCCACCACCGGGCCGGTCTCCGACAGCAGCGGGGTGTCCCACAGTGTAGCTCAGTGCTGACACTGTCTCATCCTGTGGATGAGGGCTCAGTCCCACAGGACTCCCCAACTCCGGCGGCAACCTCAAGTGCAGTCCTCTCCTGTGCCTCTGACCTGCGGGCCGTTGACCCGGGGTTTCCTCGACCTCCTCCTTGGACTTGACTGACTTGCGAGAGTGGCTCACCAAGCTCAGAGAAGCGCCTTACCCACTAGATGCTCAGCTTGCTATAAAGGAAGTGACTCCGGAACAGCACAGGGCGAGGTGTGGGGGAGGGCCCGGAGCTTCCCGCACCTCTGGGCCCCGTCCTTTGCGTGTCCAGGGAGGAGTCATTGCACAGGCACGGCGGATTAGGTCACTGACCATCGGCGATTGGACTGACATCTCCAGCCCCTCTCCCCTCCTGGAGGTGGTGAGGGGTGGGCTGAAATGTCCAACCTCTGATCGCCTGGTTGGCTCCGCTGGCAACCGGCCCCATCCTCAGGAGAGCTAGGAGCTTTCCAAGTCGCCTTAAGACCGCAACGCAGGACCCTTTCCCGCTCTCAGCCCTTCGGAAGAACCAAGGGTTTAAGAGCTCTGTGCCAGGAACCGGGTCCAAGACCCAACAGATTGTTCTTATTCTACACCAGTGCCTCCGTGTTTCCCGTACAGCGTCATTTCATCCACAGGCTCCTGCTCACGGGCGGGGACCACAAGCCCAACTTAGAGTTGCCAAGACTGACTCGTGGCTGGAGCACCTTCCCCAGGTGCCCGGTCTGACCACTGCTGAGCGCTGGGGTTGGTTAGCTCCAGCTCCTTCCACCAGAGCACCTTCCAAAGCCTTCGTTCCAGAAGTAGGTGAGTTTGTTCCTCGTGGCAGCCTGGCCAGGAGTGGGCTGGGCAGGACTGGAGCGGGAGGTGGGGGACATGCGAGGGGTTAGCATCTTCTTGGTTCGCAAGTGACAAACCCACGTTGAACTAGCGTTGACAGAAAACAGAGATTGATTTGAAGGCCCTATCCAGCTGGGCCGTTTTTATCCTGCAGGCCACAGCCCTTCATTGTGTCATGAAATCAACTTAGTGGGTCTCAATGTGCAGTAAGAGAAAATGGCAAGGAACAGAACGGAAAGAATCAGGTGGTATTATACACAACAAGGGTATGTACTGTTTCATGAAAATTACATTCATATAGTCATAACACGTGTGTGTGTGTGTCCCTGTGTGTGTGTATCCCTGTCTGTGTGTGTCTCTGTGTGTATCCCTGTCTGTGTGTCCCTGTGTGTGTGTCCCTGTGTGTATTCCTGTGTGTGTGTGTGTCCCTGTGTGTGTGTGTGTCCCTGTGTGTATTCCTGTGTGTGTGTCCGTGTGTGTCCCTGTGTGTGTATGTTTTGGACTGCAATGTGGAACGGGTCATGGATAGAATGTGGGAGAGCTCCTGATCTAGGTCACAGATCCCAAGGGAAATCCACACGATGTCAGGAGCTCTGGGAACTTCAGGTCCTGGATTAGGGACCCCATCAGAAGTCAGAGGTCAGAGGTCTCTCGCTCTCCTTTCCCCCAAGCCCTGGGCTTTTCTTGGGCACCAGCCTCAGTCCATCCCTGTACAGGAGGACTTTCTCCATCACAGAGAACAGAGCCTGCTCCCACTCACGCCCTCTGTCTCCTGGATTGCAGCTGTCAGGGTGCTCCCTCTCCAGATTCAGTGGGACGAGTCCTTGGGGCGGTCTCTCTGGGCTAACCTGTGTCCCTGTCCCACTGGTCCTCGTGGCCGGGGAACTGTGCTTCTCAGACTCCCTAGCCCGGGTCACACTCCCTCTCCTAGAAGTCCTCACCGGAAGCTCAGGTCAAAGAGCTGAGGACTGTCCTCTCTGGAGGCTCAGGTCAAAGAGCTGGCCGAGCTCCTTGGCCCCGGCCGGGCTGGATGGCATTTTGCAGAGTGGCTTCTCTCCCAGCCAGCGGATCCTCCAGGGTCAGGGACCTGGGTGCCTGCGGTCTGCAGGGCCCTGGCTGAACACCCACCTGCCACAGCGGAGGCATCCACTTCAGGATGTCTGCTGAGCTCTCTGGACTTGGGACTTGGGGAAAGATGTCCCGTGGGCATCCCTCCATTAGCTCAGAGAGTTGGTCCTGCGGCATCAGAACTGCGCTCTTGCTCAGCTGGGTGTGTCGTCTTACCAGAGGCTTATGTATGTGTCCAAGGAGCTGCTGGAGTGGCTCCCAGGAGGGTGGCATTGGCCAAGGGTCAAAGTCCCGAGGCCGCCTGAGCCTCGCCAGGGGCCAGGGGCCCAGCTCTGCTCCCTCCCCCCCACCCCCCTGTGTGTGGCTGTGGGCACTTCCCACACATGGGTGGGCAGTTGGACTCCAGCTGGCTGGTCGGGGTCCCCTGGGACCTCATCACCACCGGGAATGTCTTCAGGAGGGAGGAGCCCCAACCTTCGGGAATGAGTGTGGGAGGTGGTGGGCTCCCCTGAAACCACCAGAACGCTGCCCACACCAGGAAACAAGGGAGCCCACTGGGTGAGCTGGGTCCTTTCTTGGTTCTGATTCTACAGTCCACCACCTCACTCCTCCTCTCCTAGATGGAGCCTGGGTGGGAGTGGGAGGAGAGGGGAGGGGGTGGGGCCTTGGATCAAGCCTGCTAAATAATACATGATTTTATTTATTTTTAAAATATACTTTATTGATTTCAGAGAGGAAGGGAGAGAGAGAGAGATAGAAACATCAATGATGACAGAGAATCATTGATCGGCTGCCTCCTGCACACCTCACACTGGGGACCGAGCCTGCAACCCGGGAATCGAACTGCGACCTCCTGGTTCATAGGTTGACACTCAACCACTGAGCCATGCCGAACCACGGGAAGGCTGGCTGAGTGGAAATTCTACAACTAGAAGGAAAGAGAAAAGCTCATTGAAACTGGAAGGAGGTGCAGAGGTGCGGAAGTGCGAAGGTAAGGAGGCACGTGAGGAAACGGGCTGACAACTGGGTACGCTGTTGTCTTTTTCAATCGGGAGGGAGATACAAGCTCCCAATTGCTCTGAACTCCATTTCTGAGCGAGACTCTGGGGACCCAGACTCATACAGGGAGAAACTGGACTGTCTGGCATTGGGACAGGAATGTGAGGGCGGCTTTCTCTCAGAGGTGCTTGCAGCAATCATGGTTCCTGCATGGGGCCGCGGGACACAGAGACCCCAGGACCTCTCCGAGGCAGAGCAGACTGGCAGCCATTGTGGTTTTCTCTGCCCTGATGATTCCCTGAGACCCCGCCCCACCCAATTTACAACCCCACACAAGCTGTTAGCAGAGGCTTTTGCATATGAATGGCCTGTTCTTTTGCAATCTAAAACCTAACAAACTGCTACTGGGTCAAAGAGCACCAAAGCTTCTAAAAGAAGGCCTAAGGCTGGGCAGCAGCCTGCATTGCTTCATAGCTGGGCCTCATCTGGGCACTTCCAAACTGCAAACAACGAGGAGGAATCTGCAGATCTCTCTGTAGCTCCTGCTGGGTGGTCTCAGGCAGTGGCTGACTTTGCACCTCCTTGGAGATCCAAGAGCCAGTGTACCCAGTGGTCAGCGTGAGACCATACCAGAGTACAACTCTTCACATCCATAAGCAACACACTCAAGGGGCAGACTCAATGAGCACCAAAGCCCCACTGAAGCAAGTCCTGCACCATAAGGATGTCTCCAGCACAGCAGTTCTCCCATTGTAGACACAGCTGGTCCTCACAGCCAATTGGCCTGGTGGTCAATTCCTCCCAGTGATATCAACAGCAATCAAGACTTAACTACAACAGGACTGTACACACAGCCCACAAAGGGGTGCACCAAGAGTGTCCACCTCAGGTAACTAGGGAGGCTGAGCTACTGGGCCCTATAGGACACCTAGCACAGAAAGCCACTCTATCAACACAGGGAAGCAGCCAAAATGCGGAGACAAAGAAACATGTCACAAATGAAAGAAATGGAGGAAAGCAAACTACTGGATATAGAGTTCAAAAGCACGGTTATAAGGTTATTCAAGAATCTTCTAGAAACCTCCAAGAAATTTAGTGAGACCCTCAAGGATATGAAAAAGGACCAATTAGAAATTAAGCATACACTTACTGAAATAAAGAATAATGTACAGAGATCCAACAGCAGACTAGAGGACCCCAAGAATCAAATCAAAGATTTGAAATACGAAGAAGCAAAAAACACCCAACCGGAAAAGCAAAAAGAAAAAAGAATCCAAAAATATGAAGATAGTGTAAGGAGCCTCTGGGACAACTTCAAGCGTACCAACATCCGAATTATGGGGGTGTGAGAAGAAGAGAGAGAGAGAGCAAGATATTGAAAACCTATTTGAAGAAATAATGACAGAAAACTTCCCCCACCTGGTGAAAGAAATAGCCTTGCAAGTCCAGGAAGTGCAGAGAACCCCAAACAAAAGGAATCCAAAGAGGACCACACCAAGACACATCATAATTAAAATGCCAAGAGCAAAAGACAAAGAGAGAATCTTAAAAACAGCAAGAGAAAAACAAGTCCAGGAAGTGCAAAGAACCCCCAACAAAGGAATCCAAAGAGGACCACACCAAGACACATCATAATTAAAATGCCAAGAGCAAAAGACAAAGAGAGAATCTTAAAAACAGCAAGAGAAAGAAACTCACTTACCTACAAGGGAGTACCCATACGACTGTCAGCTGATTTCTCAACAGAAACTTTGCAGGCCAGAAGGGAATGGCAAGAAATATTCAAAGTGATGAATACCAAGAACCTACAACCAAGATTACTTTATCCAGCAAAGCTATCATTCAGAATTGAAGGTCAGATAAAGAGCTTCACAGATAAGGAAAAGCTAAAGGAGTTCATCATCACCAAACCAGTATTATATGAAATGCTGAAAGGTATCCTTTAAGAAGAGGAAGAAGAAAAAGGTAAAGATAATAATTATGAACAACAAATATGCATCTATCAACAAGTGAATCTAAAAATCAAGTGAATAAAAAATCTGATGAACAGCATAAACTGGTGAATATAATAGAATCAGGGGCATAGAAAGGGAATGGGCTGACAATTCTCGGGGGGAAGGGGTTAGGGGGGTGAGGGAAGAGACTGGACAAAAATTATGCACCTATGGACGAGGACAGTGGGGAGTGGTGGTAAGGGCATGGGGTGGGGTGGGAACCGGGTAGAAGGGAGCTATGGGGCGGGGGTGGGGGGGGGGAGAAACAGGAACAACTGTAATAATCTGAACAATAAAGATTTATTCATAAAAAAATAAAATATAAAGAAGCATATTCCACACACACAAAAAATCGACAACCATTATTGAGTTTCCAGTCACAATTGTGAATATTGCCTCACAGGCGAACTAAGAGCGTCTATGAGCAGGTCTTCCTGGTGAGGAGGCCTCCCTGCAGGTGGCAAGGGGAGAGGAGGCCACGCCAGGTCAAGGTGGTCAAAAGAGGCTACCCTGGAGTTGGGCCAAACTGCCTTCCTCACCCCCCTCCTGCTGCCAAGGTCAGAACCCTGGAGGTGCTGTTCCCACAGCCCAGAGAGGGGGTCCCAGGACAGCCCAGAGCACAGGTTCCAACTCTGCGCTCCCTTCCCTCCCCCCGCCCCCCTACCACCCCGCAGTCCAAACAGGAAGGCCGGACCTCCCCCAAGGAAACAGACCTGGCTGCCACATGAGCTGCACAATTGTTTGCCTTTGGCTTCTCAATGCTGGACCATTGTGCTTAATTTTAACTGACCCCGCTAACCCATCCCAGATGGCCGGGAACCCCCTTCCCAGCCCCACCCCAAGCCACAACCACGGCCATTCCTCAGGGCCTTCGGAAGAGTCACCCAAATTCCTAAGTTCAAAGTCACCCCTTATCTGCATTCCAATCTCATCCATGACCAATCTGCCTCACAAAACTACTGACCCGGCCTAACCTTCAGGATTTTCCTGAATATTCCACACACACACACACACACACACACACACACACACACACACACACACACGTTCTTGCGTCCCTAACTCTCTGACCTTCTTTCAAGGTCCCACATTTTGAGAATGCCTTTCTAATCATCACAGACCTGGACCCCCCGGTGTGACCACCCCTCCCCAAGCCCCGTTCACTGTCCCTCTCCCACCTTTATCGGTGGTGATACAGTCATCTGGAGAATGACACCTGAAGAGCTTTAACAAATATTGAGCACCTCCTATGTTGCTCTGTGGGTTATGAAGACATTATTTGTATGAATGTTTCATTCCCAGTTCCTCTTTCTCATCTCTCCACAAGGTTATAAAGCATTTTATTCACACTCATTTCTCCCTCTAGTTGGCCTACTGGGTACAGAGGGATCCAAGGTCTTTGAAATCCTTGGGGGCAGGACTGGTTCCCTGAATCACTGTGTGGAGCAGAGCCCAGTCCCCAGCTTGCATTGTATTGTGAGGTAAATGAGAACCAAACCTATGAAGTCACTGTTAACGAATAAGCCCTGAGATTTGGGGTTGCTTGTCACAGCAGCTGGTCCCTAACTCATACACAGACACATCTGTGTGTGCTTCAGCCCTCACCCATGCCTAGAACATGAGAGTCCTTAATATTTACCCTCACTTCCCCACGGCTTCCCTCTCTACCACCCTCCAAATGCAGACCTGACCCATCTCTGTCCTCCTCACAGTTTCTCAGGGCTCCCCACCCCGTTGGAGGTCTCCTCCTCCATCTCCTCTTCCCCTCCCCAATTCTGAATGTCGGGATTCTCTCCAGGGTCCGTCCCTTCTTCTCTCCGTCCTCTCCTCGGTGACCTCTGCTGCTTGCTCTGCGGAACTCAGTCTCTGGGCCTGTGCAGATGGGGTAAACTGAGGCTTCCCCAAATTCCCAGGTAAATCTGGGGTCTTCTGTGCCAAACTCTGGGTTTGGGCCAGTCCTCTCAGTAGAATCAGGGCAGCACATTCACCCCAAGGAATACACCAAGCCCCGCTGCTGGGAAGTCCGGGAGGATCCGCCGTGGACGGTGGGTTTGAGGAAGAAGTTGCTCTGCGCTGTGATGGTTGTGGACGGGCAGGAGAAAACCCACCAGTCCGGCTTGTGGGTCCCTGCTTCATTTTGCGTCTCTGCTTCCGCTGTCCCCTCCCAGGAGCAGAGCTGACGTCCTCCTCCCAGAGGGGCTTTCAGTCGCTAAGACCCAGGAGGGAGGGGGTCTTAGGAGAGGGGCGGTGGTGTAGGGAGAGGGGAGGGTACACAGCTGTCCATGTTGGGAGACAGGGTGCCAGGCGGGGTGAAAGGGGGCCGCCAGGTGGGCGCTGCCCCCCCTCCCGGGAGTGAGGGCTCCTCTCTGTGTCCTGCCCACCAGAGGCATCCACGCCCGCCCGTGCCATCTCCAGCCCACACCGCTGCCTGGGAAGCAGGGCGTGGCCTTCCTGGGTCAGCGGGTCAGGGGAGGAGGGTCCCCTGCTGGTGGCGGGAGCCCTGTGAGCCCTGGAGCTGGGCTGGGAGGACGTAGGGGCTGCAGAACACGGCCACGTCCCTCAGAGACACACGTGTACCCCTGCGCCTGCTGGACGCGTGTCCCACCGACTCTCAGATGCTGCTGTCCCACGGAGACTGGCCCCTCCGCCTGAGTAAATGGCGCCACCATCAGCCCAGTCACTCAGCCAGAAATCACTCCCCACCCCCCCCAACTTCCCCTGCAGAGCCTGCCCCTCCTCCTCCTTCCTCCTCCCCCCTCCCCCTCCTCTTCCCCTTTCTCTCTTCCCCCTCCCCCTCCCCCTCCTCTCCTCCCCCTCACCCTCCCCCCCACTTCCCCCTCCTCCTTCTCCTCCTCTTCCCTCCCCATACCCGCTCCTCCTCCCCCCAACCTCCCCTGCAGAGCCTGCCCCCCCCTCCTCCCTCTTCTCCTCCTCCTCCTTCTCCTCCTCCCTCTGCCCTGCCCCACCCTTCCCCAAACCTGAAAAAAAAAGAACCCCTCACACTGGACAGAGGTTATCTGAGAGGCGAGGGCAGGTGGGAACCGACCGCAGGGCCTGTGGGAGTTTGTTCCGGATCCTGATGGGAGGTTTGGATCACCAGTTGCACGTGTTTGTCCAAAAGCAGCAAATGTGCGCTTCAGACACGTGCGTGTCAGACACGAGCACTGCACTGGATGGGAATTGACATCAAAGGGAAAAATGCAAATACCAAACCCCTTAAGGACTGGCGCTGAGTCTGCCATCTACTTTGAAATGCCGCAAAAGTAAGATAGGTGGCTGCGTGGAGGGACGGGTGGCCATGCGCTAAGACTTGGGAAATGCCAGTGGTGGCGTGAAGGTGGTGGGTACGCAGTGTTTGCTCTAAAACTCTCTCAGCTCTGCCGCAAGCAGGAAAATTTGTTTAATTAAATGTTGGGGGGGAGCGTCTCCTGCCTCCAGACTTGTCCCTCCATCCCGTCACTCCGTCTGCACAGACCACGGCCTTCCCTGCTGGGACCCCCTCAGTGGCTCCTGAGGGACCCGCCCCCACCCGGGGCCCCCGGCCACCAGCCCCCATCTGTCCATCCGTGGCCGGTGGTTGGCCTGTTTATTTCTCTGGCCACATCTTCCATCCCTCCCTCCCTCACCTTTGCCACCTCAGAAACACCAAAATATTTGTGCTGCCCTGCAGAGGTCATGCTTTTTACAACTTCTGGGCAGAAATGTCTAGTTTACATTCAACTTACCTTCTTCCCTCCTTTCTAATTTATAGAACTCCCTTTTTTCCCCCATTTTAATTTCTTCCTTTGAATTGATTTATTTTTATTGAGGTAACATTGGTTAATAACATTGTGTAAGCTCCAGGTGTGCGACAGTGTAATTTGATACCTGTATACACTGTAGTGTACTCACCACCAAAAGTCTCATTTCCATCTGTCCCCATATATTTGACACCCTTTACCCAATCACCATGCCCCGACCCTCTTCCCCTCTAGTAACTACCAATCTGAGTTTGGTTTGGTGTTGTTTGGTTTAGAACCCCCGATTTTTAGCTTGGGAACATGGCCATAGGACAGTAAACACTACATTTCCCAGCCTCCCTTGGAGAGAGTGTGGCCATGTGCTGTGCAGTGAGAGGAAGTGTTGATTATAACTCCCGGGAGGTGTCCCTAAAGATGGGGGGATAGGGGAAGGGGGGCAGAAACTTCTTCACTCTTTTTGCCTTCCTGCTGGTTGGGAGGATGACACGATGGCTGGAGCTCAAGCACCCACGTTGGGTCAAGAGGTGAAGGCCATGTGTGTAGCGTGGCAGAGCACCGAAGTCGACGGAGGCCGGGTGCCTGACGTTGTTGTGTACCATACCAGCCCTGGGCCACTGCCTCTGGACTTCTGACGACTCTCCTGTTGCCTCCATGATATTTCGGATTTTCCATCAGCCACAACCAAGCCTAGTCCTCACACACCCACTTCCATGTCCTTGTGCTTGGAATAGCCATTCCTCGCGTTGCTCCCAGTAAACCCGACTGAGCCCTCAAATTCCTGTTCAGGCATCCCCTTCTCTGTTACCTGCTCCTTGGTGGGATTCATCATTTCTTCCTTTACGATTCCTCTGTACCTTATAGCACAGTGAGCAACTATTGAGCACTTACTGTGTACTAGGCACCCCGCTGAGTCCTATATACATGCACCCCCTCTTTTAATCCTCATGACGACATATAAAAAGACAAAAGCCCTGGAAAGTTAGGATACTTTCCCTGGGTCACAGAAATAATATGTGGTGAGCCAAGCACCTCATGCAGGCATCGGTTCCAAAGCCGTTACCCTGTACTTAAGCGCCTCTGTGACGGTCCTTATCTCGGAGCGCTGTCACCTCTGTGTGCCCATCCCTCCCTCCGTCACCCCTGACGCTCAGGATCGAGTGGTGCTCCCCTGGGGCTCCCCGGGGCTCAGCACAGAGCCTGGCAGCAGGTGAGCACGAGTGTTTGTGAACTGTCACTTCTAAGCCCCTCGCCCTGGTTCGGTCACAGGGGGACCTTCCCAGGAGGTCTCCCCTCCCACAGCACCTGTCCCCATGCGTCCCCTGCATCCGTTAGGCTTCGGCACGCACGGTTTGTACCTCTGCGTAGGAGACCCTGCAGAAGGCCCTCCCCCCACCCCTTCCTTTTAGATCCAGCCGATGGTCGCCTCTGCCGTCGGGTCTTCTCACCCTCCCATAGCCCTTTGCTCAGATCTCTGTTGCATGCCCAGTCCTTTTGGGGAGTTTTCTCCACTCGACATTGAGTCCCTTGAGAGCAAGGACCATGGCTTATCATCCTTTAATATATATATATTTTTAAGTATTGGTTACATTTTTTTTATTATTGTTTTATTGCTTAAAGTATTACAAAGAGTATTACATATGTCTCCTTTTTTTTTCCAGCCCTTGACAACCCCCTGGCCTCCCCTACCCCCAGCCTTTAATAATTGGTCAAACCGTTGCTGGTTGGTGCCAGGAATATACGGATGTGAAATGTCCCTGTCCAGGTTGTCTGGGAGGGTGGACCAGTGAACCAAGTAATGTGGAAGGGGCCTAGGCTTTTCTCATTGCTGCCACTAGAGGGCAACAGGGTCTCCCAATTGTCCGCCTTCCAACTGCCTGCGCCGTTTCTCCCCCCCCCCCCCTCCCCCCTCCCCCAGACCTTAGACACTCAGTAAAATGAACCTTCGAAAAGGTTACAGACCTGGCTCTTGGCTAGGTGCTGTCATAAAGGTGAGGGGGAGCAGGAAGGATCCAAAAGTTATACCAGCTCCTGGCTGTGAAGCACCATCTCTGCCTGGGGTCTAGTTTCACGCTTTCCTAGCTGTGTGCCCTTGGGCAAGCTGCTTAACCTCTCTGTGCCTCCGTCTCCTTGTCTGTTCCATGGGCTTATAAACATGTCCGTGGAGAAGGGCTGCTGTGAGGGCAGTGCCTGGGGTGCAGACAGGGCAGTGCGTGTCTGTGGCTTTTACATTTCTGCGTCTGAGGTAGCTCACAGGGTAGCAGTGGGGAGCTGCACCCCAAGGCACAGAGAGCTAAGAAGGCTGCACCTGTGCTGGAGCCAGAGGGGAAGAGGGCACCCCTGCTGGGAAGTGGGGAGTTGGGGGAGGACTCCCAGAGGAGAACTGTTCTGTGAGACGGGCCAGGAAGGGGGAGCGAGGACGTGGGGGTGCTGTGGAGGGGGCCGGGCTCCCTCCAGGTGACAGGTGCGAGGCGGGGCTGGAGGAGCCCTTCCAGGGCAGGGAGGAAAGAGGAGGGGAGGGAAGGCAGTGTCCCCAGGCTGCACCTGTGGGCTGGAATACTGGGCTCCTGTGTCCCTGCCAGCCCCTCCACTAAGCCCCTCGGGGCCTCCCAGAGAGGAGGAGCCTCGCCGTGGCTGTATTTTTAGTTCCCTGTGCCTCCCCAGCTGCTATAAGACACCTCTCCCCGCCCCCAGCCCCGCGCCTGGCCGGAGGCTCCAGGAGGACAGCTGGGGAGAAGGGGAGACGTGGTCAGTAGGTGGCTGCCAGGGGCGGGAGGAGTGGGTGGAGGGCTCCAGTGGGGTCCGGGGTAAGCTAGAGGGTCCCACTGCCCCACTGAGGGCCTCAGGCCGGTTCTGTGGCTCCGGGCCCAGCTGGGCTCTGAGCCTGGCCTGGCGCTGGTCCAGGAGGGCTGACCCGTCCAGGGAGGAGCAAGCGGGCAGGGAGGCCTGCCCAGGCTCGCCTCCAAAGGGGCGGCTCCAGGAGGAGGAGGAAGGGAACGGTCAAGGTTGAGGGGACCCTTGGCTTTGAAGAGACAAGATGTTCTCATTCTTTCCATCGTTGGCCCCCTTGGTGGCATCTTAAAGCGTAATCCCCGCCCCCCATGCACTGTGGGGAGCTGTTGGCGGCTGAAGGGCTAGCAGTCCCCCGTCACCTGGGCTGGAGTTGTGCCCCTTGGAAGGGGCGGGGGCTGGTGCACAGCCACCTGGGACTCACGCCTCAGTGGTGGGTGCAGGAAGCCCCTGCTGGGGAGTCCGCTCTGTGCCTGTCTGAGCTGAGCGGTGGGACTCGCCAGGCGCCGAAGCACAGAACGGTCTTGCCCATCAGGCAGGCTCCTGGCTTACTCTGCGGGGGGAGGGCACTCAGGTACAGCCCTGGGGTGGTCAGTCCGGACCAGGAAAGTCTTAGGTGAGCCTGCAGCCTCCCTCGTGGGAGAGACCTGGTGGGCCTCTGCGTCCCCAAGGAGCCAGCACGGCCAGGATAAGGGAGTGCATGGGACAGGAAGACGTATTTTGGTTCAATATAAAGAAGCCTCTTTCAAGCGGTAGGTAGTGAGCTCACTGCGCCTGGGGGTATTCAAGCAGATGTTCGATGACGATCTTTAGGAAGAATTGCCCCCTGTAGGGGGAAGTTGGACAAGATGCCATTGAGGGCCTCTGTTAGCTTCAGGACACCAGGGCCCTGTAATTCAGATCTCTCTCTACCTTCCTATGATTCTGGAAGCTAGGACCCACGTTTCCAGAGTGGTGAAAGTTGAGGACCCTGGCTAATTAGAGGGTCTCAAGACTCCAGATTTGCAGACTTGAGGATGATTCTGCAAGTCTCAGATTTTCATATTCAAAGGAGTCCATGCTATGAAACAGAAAAAGAAGGGGCAGGTCTGAGTTGGTGGGATCCAGTTTTGCCCTATTGGGTATCTAACCCACCCCTGTGTGTGCGTGTGTGTGACATGAGCGTGCAAGGCTGCAGAAAGTTGTGCACACAAAGGCAGTGTGGCCTTCCTATTTCATGCGCCTCCAGCTTCTGGCCAATCGAAGGCTGTCACAGGGATAATTATAGCCCCCAAACAGAGCTGGCGACTCCAGGTAGCCATAGCAACCGTTAGGTAACGCCGGCTGTGTTGTAGAGATGTGTAAGTACAAACAGATGCCGGCCCCTTCCTATTAGCTTAAATGGTAAAACTTAAAAGGCTCATCGACTTCAAAGCCGCAGGTTCCCCGCGTGTGCCAGCTCATGCCGTGCAGACCAAGGGTGACAGCCTCATATTAAACACGTTGGCGCTGGTAAGGAGTTGATGAGATTTTAAATACTCAGGCCGCCCCCAGACAGCTCGCGGGCTGGAGATGGGAGAAGAGCTGCAGGTGCCAGTTGGGTTTTCAGCTCCACTGCTTACCAACCTCCGCATCAGCCCTGCACACCCCTGGGCTCCCATCCAGCAAGTGACCCGAAGTGGGGCTGACGCTGCCAGGGTCTGAGCAGACCCCCTCAGAGCCCCCTTCCTTGGGATCCTGGGCCTTGTGCAGAGTGGGCCTCACCTCCAGGCTGTTGAACGGAATGAATGAATGAATGAATGAATGAACGAACGAATGATGAATGGTGGCCCCCTGAAAAATCCTTTTGGCGTTTTAGCTATTCATTTTGCTGCTGCATCTTCCACTGTTAAAGTTGGATGAGCTCCTGGTTGCCCAGCTGGCATCCTGGGTTAAGACTCCTGGAGGCCGCCCGGCTGGCATCCTGGGTTAAGACTCCTGGAGGTCACCTGGCTGGCATCCTGGGTTAAGGCTTGTGGGTGAATTCTGAGCACATTGTCAGGGACGGGCACCTGACCCTTTGGGTTGTTAGGAACCAGCTGACTCAGTCAATAAATTGGCTCATTGAAAGGATACACAGGGGGTCATTCAGCAAGTGGTAGCCCCTGGTAATCCTCAAGTGGTGATTGGCCGGGCTTTGCCCAGGTCAGCACGGAGGGCCCTCTAGACCCCAGGCGGCAGGGAGGGCTCCCGATGGGGGTTCTCTCTGCCTCTGCATTTCTTCCTCCCGATCAATTCCTGCCCAGTGCCCCTGCTCGCATTTTGAAGAGGGGCTCCGATTGCCGTAGCTGATAGACTGGCTGTGGGACAGAGCCCTGCCCTTGGCTGCCGTAGGCCGGGTGCCAGCTCTGGGCCAATCAGCTGAGTCAGGCAGTGAGTTGCGTGCAGAACATGACTGCCAAGCCCTCCCCTCAGCAGGAGCTGGGGCAGGGCAGTTACTTTTAGAACGAGTTATATATGGAGGGTAGTTCTAACTGCACGTCTAATACAGGCCCAGGACGGTCAGCCTGCCTGCTTACTTAGCCTCATTGTCCACAGCTGTGAAATGGGGTGATGCTCATGGCCTCACAGCGCCATTGTGAAGACCAGAGATAATCCCGCCCAAGGAGGCACTTTGTAAACGGTAAAAGCCCATGTACAGGGAAGAAAGGGCTTGTGTCTACCTCGATCATAGCACGAGATAAACTATACTGTAATTTTATTTCTCATACTCACCTCCCCAAGGAGACTGGCAGTTTGCTGGACACAGGGGTATGTTTTATTTGGTTTTGTGTCCTCTGCATGTAGCAGTTTCTGACACACAGTAGGTCCTCTGTAACTGTGTGTTGCATGAATGGATGGATGGATAGATGAAGGATGGGTAAATGAATGGAGGGGGTCAGTGAATAGGTGATGGATAATGGATGGATGGATGATGGATGGGTGGGTGGATGGGTGGATGGATGGGTGGATGGATGAGTGGGTAGAAGGCTGGCTAGATGGATCTTGGACAGATGGGTGATGATGGATGGATGATGATGGATGGATTTAAAGAAGGCCAATCATCTTCATATGCCTTCCGTGCAAGGCCACCATCGTTTTATTCAATGAGCATTTATTCCACTCAAATCTGGTACAAGACGCTGTGTGAGGTCCAAGAGATACACAGATGAATAAAACAGAGCCCCTGTCTGCTTGAACATCAGAGTAAAGTATTCAGGGGCCCAGCTCTCTGGGTTCAAATCCCAGCTCTTCTGCCCACTAGCTGTGTGACTGACAAGCTTCCCTAACTTCCTCTCGGTTAAATGGGGAGAATGTCAGGATGTGTCCTGAGGAGTTACCAAAAGTAAGGTGCTTGGAGCAGGGTCTGGCGCCCAGCACAGTCTCTGAGTACTAATGGGGGAGTCCTAAGGGAAACAAAGACAGGCCGCAGTGAGGGAGCCATACAATAGGACCACAGGCAGACAAACGGAAGGAGGAGGCCACGAATTGTGCCTTGAGGGGGTACGTCAAGCGAAACTTCCCCGAGGGAAGTATTTGAGCAAAGCCACAAAGCCGGTTCTCTGGGTGGAGTGAGAAAAATCCAGACCCCAAGAGGTTATGGGTTTGCCCCTGTCTGCCCCATCTGGGCTCCCCCACCACGTCTGGCCGGGTGAGGGGCATGCTGGCAAAGCAGGGAGAGTGCGCACCAGGAGACGGACAAGGGCTGGGACGGCCCCGGCCAGCCGGGCCCCTGCTGCCCACGCCAGTTCCCCTTGCTGGCAGCAGGGAGAGTTGGGTTTCAGGCCGCTGGCATCGGCCTTGGTGGTGCCCTTTGTGTTGGCCTTTGAGAGTCCAGACAGTGGCCCCACCTCCTCCCGACTCTTTCCACACACACAGCCACCCCCACCCCCACCCCCGCGTGGCCTGAGTTGTCCTACCTCCCCACAATGGCACCTGCCCCGAAATAGCTTCCATGTAAGGGCCAGAGAAAGGAGGAGATTAGACCCCGGTGTGGAGGTGGGGGCCAGGGGGCGGGGGCCGGGGAGGGAGCAAGCTGTCAAGTGATCTGTGTCAGGCATCGGGAGGGTATAAAACCCCTTTGGGGCCCGGCAGCCTCAAACCCCAGCTGCCGGGACCAGGACACCCAGTCAGCCTACACCTGCTCTTTCTGTCTCCTTCAGACTCCGCCATGGGGCTCAGCGACGGGGAATGGCAGTTGGTGCTGAATGCCTGGGGCAAGGTGGAGGCCGACATCCCGGGCCATGGGCAAGCCGTCCTCATCAGGTAAAAGGAAGAGATTCCCTTGTCCTATCACCTGCTTCCCCGAGATCAGGGTGTTTGACAGCAGGCGGAACCTTTGCCCAGGGTCGACCAGTTGGCTGTGTTAGTTGAGCTTGTTAACTCACCGCCCCCCCTCCCCCTGCTCCATTTGGTTCTCCTTTGCTTTTAAATGTCAGGGATTGGAGTCAGAAAAGGAAAGGGGGATCCATCTCACACTTATGTCTGCAGTCGGGAAAAGCTTGATACCTTGAGCCCACCACGAGGAATTATAGACAGTCAGTTAACAGGGGCCCCGAGGGTCCTCATCCAACTGCCTCACTTATTAGATGAGGACAGAAAGGACCCGAGAGGGGACGACATTCCCCCACCCCCCCCCCCGCACCCCCGTCACAAGTCCATGGAAGTCTGTAAAGTCGCAAGGTTAAGATATGGCCCTCAAGATGAGACATGTAGCTCTAGACCAGTGGTTCTCAACCTTCTGGCCCTTTAAATACAGTTCCTCATGTGGTGACCCAACCATAAAATTATTTTCGTTGCTACTTCATCACTGTCATGTTGCTACTGTTATGAATCGTCATGTAAATATCTGATACGCAGGATGGTCTTAGGCAACCCCTGTGAAAGGGTCGTTCGACCGCCAAAGGGGTCGCGACCCACAGGTTGAGAACCGCTGCTCTAGACCAAGCTTTGCCACTGAGCAATTGTGTGACTTCTGAGCCTCGATTTCTTCGCCTACACAAGGGGGAAATCCCAATATCTACATTATAGAGTCAAAGTGAGAACGATAGAAGATGGTGCTTGTAAGGAGCCCAGCACTCTTCCTGGCATATAGTGAGTTGCAGAGTCCATAACTGCTACAGACGAAGCCCAGCGTAGGGCCCTTTAAGTATTATAATTAGAAAACAGGTGACGGAGGCCCATGAGTGGCTTTTGGCTCCAAGTATGTCTTTCTTGCATCTGAGCGCTCAGAGTGGTGTGGTCTCCACACACCTTGCCTCCTACAGCAAGGGGTTCCCGAGTAAACCAAAGAACAAAGAATTCCAAGGTCTGGATACAGGGGTGGCTGGTGGCCTGTGAATGGAACCTCGTTTCCCGTTGCCTCCTCCCCAGACGGGGATCCAGTCTCCTCTTCTCCCGGCCCCTCCCTCGTGCCGGGGCAGCCCAGGTCAGACACCTGTGTCAGCCGGCGTTTCCACGCCTGGGAGGAAGGGGCCGTGGGGTTGCCACTAGCAAGTGGATCGTCCTTTACACTTCAATTCACAGATGAATTCCTCCTTCGTTCTGAGCCAGACCAGGTGTTCCTCTCCCCTCGGGTGCCCTTGCGCTCTCCCGGGGCCTCACCCACTTCCAGCTCCCACTGGGAGAATGGTGGGTCCTGGGCGCTCTGTTATCTGACGCGCGCGCGCACTTGGTGGTCCACGCTGGAGACACGAAGGAAGGACAGTCAAGGGAGTTCTCTGTTGCCTTTCTCCTCCTGTCGCTGTGGTCTGGCTGCTGGGCTGCCACAGGTCCTGTTGGATTGGACAAAAGGCTCCCCCCCAGGTTCACATCAACTCCTCAGCCACCAATTTGCTGTGTGACCTTGAAAAGGTCACCACTGCTCCTCTCTGCTTCCTATTGGTTGAGTGCAGGGGGTTGCCATGGTCTCCAAGACCCTTCCCCTCTTGCGCTGGCACTCCCCAAGTCCACGGTCCTCCCTGCTGCAGGAGAGCAGGCGGGGAAGTCGGGTGCGAGACCCATGTTCAGAGCGGGGAGTCTCCAAGGTGCTCTGGGGGCCGCCAGCCCCGAGGCAGTGCCTGGATGCTGAAGGAGACTCGGGGCATGGTGTCATCAGGGGAAGCATTTTCTCCCTTCCCAGGGTGGCTCGGAGAGTCCTGCCACGGGCCAGGCGCCAGGGACAAGACGTGATGCCTGAGGCTCGTGGCTCCTTAAGAATCCAGAGAGCCTGATGCCCTATCACATCCGAGACTGCGGGACACGCAGAGACCATGCCAACTGGTTCCGCCTGCTCAGTGGGGGGTGGGGGAGGGCAGGGAGAGGATGCTGGCCCCCAGCCTGCCGGTGCCCCGGTGTGACCTGGCCTCTTGGTCCTGCCCCAGATGATGAACCTGGAAGGTCACGTCTCCCACGCCTCTGGTGACCAAAATGGGCAGTTGGGTTCAGCCGGGCCTGTTACTACAGCTGAGGGCTCTCGTGATCATGACGTTCTAGAGCAGTGGTTCTCAACCTTCCTAATGCCGCAGCCCTTTAATACAGTTCCTCACGTTGTGGTGACCCCCAACCATAAAATTATTTTCGTTGCTACTTCATCACTGTAATTTTGCTACTGTTATGAATCGTCATGTAAATAGCTGATAGGCAGGATGTATTTTCATTGTTACAAATTGAACATAATTAAAGCATAGTGATGAATCACAAAAACAATCTGTAATTATATATGTGTTTTCCGATGGTCTCAGGCGACCCCTGTGAAAGGGTTGTTTGACCCCCAAAGGGGTCGCGACCCACAGGTTGAGAACCGCTGTTCTAGAGTGTGAAAGCTGGGGGGTCGTTGGAGCGTCTGGTTCCAAAAGCGAGGGTTCAGGAGCGAGGGGGCTGCTGAGTGGGCCCCAGGCCCCTGCCTTGCCTTCTCTTGTCCAAAGTTTTCCTGCTTTATGCATTTTTTCACTTGTACAAAGGATCTCGAGGTCATGGAAAAACTGAAAATCACTGCTGGTGGCTAATAATTCCCATGGTGCCGAGAGGAAACGGCCTGAGAGGCTCAGTTAACCGGGGGCAGCTGTAGGCAGAACTCCACATTCCTGACCCTAACAGTTGCACTGCTGCTATGGTGCAGGGTGATGGGGGTGGCGATGGAGGTGATGATGAGACGAGGGTGGCGATGTGACGGAGGTGATGATGGTGGTAGAAATGAGGAGGACAGTGAATACTGGAACAGTACACACTGATTGCCAGGCCCTGTGTTAAGTGTTTCCCAGATACTAACTCGCAACATCTTTATGAGGTTGAAATGATGATCATCACCAGGTTTATCAGAGAGGTTAAGTAACTTGCTCAAAGTCACACAGCTGGAATTCAATTCCAGGCAGCGTGCACTCACCGCACCTGCTCTCACTGCTGCGCGATACTGGCCCACGGTCCGGCCCATCCCCGCTCTGGTTCTTTGGTGCCGGAGCAGAGAAGAATCCTGCAGGTCCACCGGGCCCTCGGTCTCCGGGTGGGGGTCTGGCTGGCATCCTTTCAGCGGACACGGGAACCGGCCTCGTTTCTCTCTGACCTGCCTGCAGACTGTGACAAACCAGGCGGGTAGGAGAGGGAATCGGAGGTGAAAACCACAAGGCCAGGGGCGTTGCTGGAACGCGAGGGAAAGCGCGGCCACCCATTTCCGTGTTGGGGGCTGCTCCTGTCAGGCGAGTCCGGGTCTGGCCTCTGGGGCTGTGCCGGGGACGCTCAGCTGCGGGCACTGAGAGCTGTGGGCACTCATTAGACTAACTCTCTGGTGCCGTGAGAAACAGGTCCGGGCTCCCTCTGCCAGCTGTGCTCAGAGCAGAGGCTGAGGCGGGGTCCTGCCTTAGAATTCGGAGGCTGAGAAATCAGATGGGTGAGCAAGACCCAGAGAGGTTGAGTGGCTTCTTTAATGGCACACAGCACGTTGGAGACAGCTGGGGCCAGAGCTCAGCCTCCGTAATTCTCAGTCCCATGTTCCTTCTCCCAGACACCTGGGGACTCCCAAAATGTCTGAGATCCCTGTGGGTCCCCGGTCGTTGGCCCCATTCTGCCCCAGACAGTCTCCTCCCCCTCTCCCCTCGTCGGGCCCTGCCTGTGGGTGCCAGGTCTCACTCTGTCAGCAGGAGTTCCAGGATCATTGTCACCAGATAACGATAGCCAGGAGTATGGACCCTCGGGCGGAAGGTGCCGGAGAGGAGCTGTCAGTGACACTCAAGGCTTGGCTGGGCCCGGGGTGAGGTGGTGACATTGAGCCAGGCTGTGGACAGCCCTGGGCTTTCTGGGCGAGCGGGGGGGGGGGGGGGGGGGAGCTGCTCCCGGAAAGACAGGGTTCCTGTCGGTGCCGTGTGGAGCGTGCTTGTGAGTGCATGCATGTGCGTGCATGTGAGCACAGGTGTGTGCGGGGAGACACACTCACTGGCGTGTGTCCACAGTTGGAAGGAGAGGGAGCAGGCAGACGGGGTTTCTCCTCCACACATTTCAGGGGGCACCCGAGGGAGAGAGCACCCGTTATGGAGCCGCCCAAGGCTGGGCTCGGGTCCGGGTTCTGCCACCGACTGGCCGCGTGACCCTGGGCTGGTCGCCTGCCGCTGTGGCCTTCTGTAGGCCCAGGAGTGAAGTGGGGAAGTCACCCCCACTCAGGGCCAGCACGACTCCCTTTAACCACCACCAGCCTTTTCGCAGCAGGAAAGACAGGTCCAAGGCTGGAGGCGCCTGCTCAGGGTCCCTCTGTGGCCTGCTTGCTGGGTCCCTGGTAGGAGTGAGGACCTGGTCTTTGGCTCCCACCAGGGCCCGTCGCCATCTGTACTGTAAGGGGTGTCAGAGGTGCAGGGAAATCAGAGTTTGGGCTCAAAATAAGAGCTTTCTGAGCCCGAGAGCTGCTCTGGGTGGCACGGCTCTCACAGAGAGTGAGCCTCCCGTCGCTGAAAGTATGGAAGCAGCGCAAGCATGAGCCCGAGGCAGGAAGCTGCAGAGGTGGTCCGCAGCATGGATGACATTTTGAGTCACTCAGCCCTGCCTTCAGTCTGACTCTGCTGCACTCCAGCCCTGGAATATGGGACGAGGACTTCACACCTCGGGGCCTGTTTCCTCACCTGTGACGTGGGGGCACTGTGACCCCAAGGGCAGCGCAGGTGCAGAGCCGAGCGCGGGGCCTGCACGTGGCAGGCGCTCAACAAAGCCAGCGTCCTTTGGCCCCCGCCTCTGTTCCGCCCTTGATGCCACTCTGACCTCTACTCTCGGAACCCCTCAGGGAAAGCTGGGGTGAGGCCAGGGTGCAATGCAGCGGAGCTTTGCCTTCCTGCCTCTCAAATAACAAGGGAGAAGAGGAAGGCATGAAAAATCCTAATGGCAAGCATTTCTACAACACGCAGCACGTGTGACCTCATTTGGTCCTCACTGCACTTCTACAGGCAGGGACCAGTGAGCCCCATTCCCCGGATGAGGAAGCTGAGGCGCGGGGAGGTGAAGGGACTTGGCCAAGGTGACACAGCTGGGAAGCGGGGGAGTCCGGATTTGAGCTCCAGTCTGGCCACCTCCACACCCCACTACATGCTCCCGCGTCTGACTCCAGCCCTCCCTGTTCCCACAGTCTCTTTAAGGGGCACCCCGAGACCCAGGATAAGTTCGAAAAGCTCAAGAACCTGAAGTCGGAGGATGAGATGAAGGCCTCCGAGGACCTGAAGAAACAGGGCGCCACCGTGCTCACGGCCCTGGGCGGCATCCTCAAGAAGAAGGGGCAGCACGAGGCGGAGCTGAAGCCGCTGGCCCAGTCCCACGCCACCAAGCACAAGGTCCCGGTCAAGTACCTGGAGGTGCGGAGCGGGCCGGGGGGGGGGGGGGGAGAGGATGGAGGGAGTGGTCTCAGACGCTCAGCCACTCACTCGCTGGGTGACCTAGGTCACTGCTCTCTGTGCTCCGGTCTCCTCATCTGTAAGGTGGGCTGGCACCCACGTGGCCTCCCTCCTGGGGTCACTGAGATTGTATATATTTCTCTCCCAAATCAGTATGTCGTTACCCAGGGAGCAGGGGAGACTGGGGATCAGGTGCACAACTTGCACTCTCTCCACAGGTAGGTACTCTTATCATACCCACTCGACAGATGAGGAGACTGAGGCACAGAGGTGCAGTAGCTGGTGCGTGGTCACAGAGGTAGCAAGTGGCAGAGCCAGGATTCAGTCGAGGTCCGTATCCCTGCAGAACCCCGGCTCGTGACCCGGCGCCGCTGGGTGTGTGACATGCAGGACGCTGTGGCCGGAGCTCAGCAGCTGGGGCTCAGTTCTGGGGCGGGGCGGCCGGCAGGCTGGCTCTATTGGTTCCAGCATATTTACAGATGAAGTGACGGAGCCTCAGGCGTCCTAGGGGAGGAGGGGACATGGTGACAGGGAGCGCTAGGGAGCTCGGGGACCAAGGGCCGAATGGATGGCGCAGCCCCTCGGGCAGGAACGGCAGGCAGGCTGGTGTGCGAGGAGGGGAAGGATAATGGTGATAGGACCGGCCTGAGTCACCTCATGGGATTCTCACAGTCACACCCAAAGGTTGGGAGCCGCAGTCCGTGTTTCCTCTCCTCTCACACGGACGAAGTGCAGAGGGAGGGAGCCAGAGCCGGTAGGAAGCCCCAGGAATAGAGGCCTTTTCTGTTCTGCCCTCCAGAGTTGACTCCTCGTCCAAGGTGACTGCTAGAGCTCCAGCCATCTGGTCCAGATTCTAAACAGGAAGCAGCAGGAGGAGAGGAAGGCTCTGGTTTAGAGTCTCAGAAACCTCAGCCAACGGTGTTGTGCACACTCTGTTGGCCAGGCGTTAGTTATAAGCACCCCTGTCAGCTCGGAAAACTGGCCAGGGTAGTTGGTTGCCACTCCAAATACAATTAGAAAATGGACACTAGGCAGGCAATCAGCAGTCCCTGCCCCAGGCAGGTACCTTTTTTTAAATCCCCATTTTACAGATTTGGAAACTGAGGGCTCAGAGAGGTTAAGCAGATTGCCCGAGGTTGAACAGCGCGTAAGCCAGGAGGGATAGCTTGATCTGGGGTACTCTGGAACCCACGGTCTTAATCCCTGTGACACAATATCCCCCATCAACCACCAGCACCACCACCAACCAGCACCTCATCTTCCTGAACCCCTACGGGCCCCCCACCACCCAGTCACACACAAACTAGCCTGCCCTGCCCACTGAGCATCACAGACGTGAGGCATGAGCATCCCTGCCTGAGATCAGCTCACACTGTGCTCCCCGCCCTCCCATCTCCTCCTGCCAAATCCCTGTCCGTCACGCAAGGCTCAGCTCCGCAGCCACCGCCTCTGCGCCAGGCAGTCAGCTGCTCCCTCCGCCGGCCCTCCCCCCAGCAAAGGCGCTTGATCCTCCTCCTGTCATGTCACCTGCCCGGATGTGCTGTAATTTATTTCTTTACCCAGCTGTCCCCTGGCTGGGACTGCGCTCCTCAAGGGCAGACCCGGGCTCTCTCCCATTGCCGAGCCCCAGTGGCCTGTGGTGGGCTCACCGGACAATGGAATGACCCATCCCCTCTCCAGGGACGAGGACACCGAGGCTGAGAGAGAAACCCAGGTAGCCAGGTCGGCACCACCAGCTAGCAGACTGGAGCCCAGGTCTATGCCGACAGGCGTCATCTGCCATAAACAGTTAAGACTGAGCCCCATGAATGCTCTTCCCCTCGCTGAACTCTTGCTGCGTCTCACCTGGGAGTGAGGGGCCACCGTCTCCTCACCTGTCCGGCTGCCCCAGCCCACAGCTTTCCAGGTGTTAGTGGCTCTGCCGTAGATTTGAAAGGCTGAGCTGGGGAGCCTGATGGCCTCCTTGAAGCCCCCACACTTTCAAGGGCAGGGCTTGCCCTACTGCACCCGTAGCCACACTTCATTTTGTTGCATTTGTAACATTAAAGGTAAACGTGGCATATGTCCCCAAATCAAGGCTCAAAGGCAGGTGTTTTCTGGGTGTGGAAACTTGCTCTTCTTGAGGCATCCCTCAGCGCGCTCCCCTCGACCCCCGCCCCCCGCTTTCGGTCACTTGCACCCCCAGGTGCCCTGAGAAAATGGGAAAACCCGACCTCGGTGCAGCCCCTGGCTCCATCCCCGGCTCCAGCCGTGGGTCGTCCACAGCCCCCTGGGTACAAGCTCCAGCCCAGACCTCGGTCTGGCCCCTTCCCCGTCTGGGACTCTGTACACGACCCCTGGCCGGCGTGTGGCTGGCATGAAACTGTGAGGAGCCGTTGCAAAGGTGCAGGAGATTTTTCCATCCGAGACCCTCCAGCCTGTAGCAGCCTGTGCTGTAGATGTCCCTGCCTCACTGTGGTGACGGTGAGGCCGACGGGAGACAGGGCTTGCCCGGGGCTGAGCCGCAGGCCGGGTCCCTGTCCGCCTCTCTCTCCTTCCCTCCCACCAGTATGTTTGAGCTGCAATGCTGTGTTGGGCACAGGAAATGTGATGCTCCGTACCCTGCCCCCCGCCTCCCGCGCCCCCAATAGGCTATTTAAACCAATGACCACACTAAGCCATTAATGCAAACATTAAATACACGCCAAGGGAGATGGTTTCTTCCTAGATTTCCTGATTGCAAAATGCTGGATAAGATCACAGACCGTGAGCACCCCCCACCCCCACCCCCACCCCCACCCCGGGAGTGGCCGTGGCCGGAGCTCTCTCAGCGCTGAGGCTGGGTCCTCGTCCTGGGCACCAGCTGAGGGCAGTGGGTGAGCCGGCCCACCTGGCTACAGGGCCTTGGGCAGGCGGCTTAACCTTTCCTCATCTGTACCAAGATGGGCCTCAGTTTCCCCATCCACGCCTGTCACGGGTCATGGGGGTCAGAGGAGTCAGTCAGTCTGTGGAGGCCACTCAGAAGCGCCCAGTGTATAGTCGGTGCTGGACAAGTGGCGCTGAAGAAAGAGACTGGCTGGGCCTGATTCCGGCCGGCTCCTGGCTGGCCCGGCCGTGACCTGCCCCTCCCGCGCCCTCCCCGGTGACCTGCCCCTCTCGCCCCCTCCCTGCAGTTCATCTCGGACTCCATCATCGAGGTTCTGCAGAGCAAGCTCGGCGGGGACTTCGGGGCTGACGCCCAGGGCGCCATGAAGAAGGCCCTGGAGCTATTCCGGAACGACATGGCTGCCAAGTACAAGGAGCTGGGGTTCCAGGGCTAAGCCCCCCGAGACCCCACGCCCACCCCACCCCCTCGGGCCCAGGCCGCAGGGCAGGGTGGGGACCGAATCTCACATAGTTGTATAGCGCTTGCTTCTGCTGTCTGTTTTGTGTCTGAGCGGTGGGTGGGAGCGGCGGAGGGGCTGGGAGCGGGCTGGGCAAGGCGGCTTCGGGGCGCGGCTCCCCATGGGGGAGCATCACCACGGGAGCAGGGAGAAGCCTGGCGTCGGCTCACTGGGGCCTGCAGAGTTTGGGTTGTACTTACCTCTCCTCTCACTTAAACCCCAACCCAAGTCCTTCCAACCTCCCAACTGACCCACCCCTGCATCCTCACCTTGCACCCCAAATCTAAGCTGTAAACGAAGCCCCAGCCACGGTGCCCCTCTGGCCCATCACCCGGCCCCGGGACAGCGGGATGTCCCTTGGCAAAGAGAAGGAGGTCTGGGCCGGGTGGGACAGCCACACCCAGCCCCGGGGAGGCATGGGGTGCCCGGGACAGCCGTGTGCCCTCTCAGCTGATGGAGGGACTCACCTGGTTTAATAAAAGACTCTGTTACACCACAGTCTCCGCCTGGAGTTTTCATCCCTCGAGCAGGTGAAGGGGCTCCCAGGGAGGCGGGTGGGAAGGCGGAAGTGGGACTCAGTGTGCGGAGCCCAGCGGGGAGGAGGAGGAGGGCCGGGGGAGGCATGGAGGGCAGGGGAGGTGGGTCGGGGAACTGCTTCCCGTGGGCCCCTACCCAGCGGCAGGGACAACGGCGGGCTCAGGGAATGGAGAGGGAGCCTCGTCTGGTGGGGAAAGTGGGCCGCTCAGCAGACCTTTGTCACTTGGGCTGCTCGCTGCCAGGAGCAGGGGCACAGAACCAGGGGAGATGGCAGGTCAGAGCAACGGAAGCGACAGGCCAAGGACACTGGCTCGTAAGTGGCAGCGCTGGGCTCAAGTGGTGGCCTGGGAGGCGGGGGGCCTCCAGCGAGGGAGACAGCTCGGTGGCCAGCCCGTGACAAGTGCCGACCTTCTGGCCACAGAGAAAGGACAGACACGGGAACAGCTCACACACAGGAGCCAAGAGACAAAATCCATATCTACCAAGGCCAAGTGCTCAGGCGGAACCCGTGAGTCTGACTTCAGGGACCCAGAATAACACACTGGCAGGTGCCCGCGGCAGCCAGGAAGCCGGCTGGAGCGGTGGCCAAGGGCAGGGGCGTGGACAAGGGCCTGGTGGTCTGGGTCCCTCTGGGCGCTTCAGCCTTGAGGGCCTTGAATAGCATCCAAGATTCAAAGCACCAACTCTGGGAGGCCCCGTCAATTTCCAGGGGCTCCTGGGAAGCGACCCAGTGGCCCTGCCCTCGAGGTCCTTACCCGGGCTCAGTCCCTGGAATGAGCCCGACCTCCCTGCCCCCAACCCCAGCCCGCACCAGGGTTCATGGCCGCTGAACAGGGCAGAGCTCATCCGCCCAATGCAGACCCGTCTCAGATCCTGGCAGACACACTTGCCAGGCCGTGTTGCAGCATCAGGTGACAACATTAAAGGGTCCACCTCCCTCTGTCTGCATCTGCATCTGCATCTGAGCCCGGCTCGGGACATGGATGATCTCGGAGGAGGTGGGAGAGAAGGGGAGGGGAGGGCATAGGAGAGGGTGCTTTCTGATCTTGGAGCCTGGAAAAAATTCCGTGCATTTATGGTAATTCAATCGAACGCCCAGGCCCGGGGCACTTCTGCTCAGGCTACGTGTGCAGGATTTAAAGCGGAAGGAGGCTGGTTCCTGCCCCCAAACCACTGACAATCCAGTCAGGGAGACCATGTGCTCGATGACTGAATCGGGGCAGAACGCAATTAGGGATGCAGAGAAGTGCCTGCCATTTGTCATTCGTTCAGTACTCATTCCACGGATATGTGTGGGTCACAGCAGGTGAAAATATTCTCAGTTTATACCGTCAATGGGCACAAAATGCCTTTTTTTAAATAAGACAACTGAATTTTGGTTTGGAATCCTCGGTGGGCTGGGTGGCAGATACTTCCTCTCTGTCTCGAGGCTTCTCCCCAGTTCCAAGGTTCCTTGGGATTTTGCTGATTCTAAGGCCTTGCAAGTTGTGTAACCTGAGGACAGGGGGGTTTTGATGAGTGGAGCAGGGGCAGGAGTCAGGCCCCAGGACAGCCACGTGACCTCTCCCCGGACTGTGAGGCCCGCTCTGTAACTGCCCACCCCCTGTGAGCGCCGGCTCTGTGACTGCCACCCACTGTGAACACTGGCTCTGTGACTGCCCACCCCCTGTGAGCACCGGCTCTGTGACTGCCCACCTCCTGTGAGCGCCGGCTCTGTGACTGCCCACCCCCTGTGAGCACCGGCTCTGTGACTGTCCACCAACTGTGAGCACCGGCTCTGTGACTGTCCACCCACTGTGAGCACCGGCTCTGTGACTGCCCACCCCCTGTGAGCACCGGCTCTGGGACTGTGGCTCTCCAGACGAAGCCAGGCTGAGAGGTGGGAGAGGGCACGAAGGCCTAGTGCGTGGCGTCAGCTGTGAGGAGTGCACGTGACGAGCCGCGAGAGCTCGGCTTGGCCTTGGGGGGCAGCGCTCGGGGTGTCAGGTGAGAACAGAGCACTGGCACGGGCTTCCTGAGGCACAGCACAAACTCACACGCGCTTGTCGTTTTATCAATAATTTTAATGACATCTCTGTGTGTCTCATTGTTCTCTGTCTCTCTCTTTCTCTGTCTCTCTCCCCTTCCCCATTCACTTAGTGTTCCCAAACAAGTGAAAGGTATATCTTTTTTAAAAATAGCCACAAAACCTTCACTTACTGTGGCCTCTGTCCGATCACAGATTACCCTCAAATATAAAAGTTCTCTCTGTGCTGGCATTTCACACAGAAATAGAAACAAAATCATTGAACCAGTCATAACACATTTAAAGAGCAGGGTCTCGCTGACATATTTCTATTCATCAAAGGAGGCCGCTTCCTTTACAGAAAACGGACATCGAGGCCGAAGCTGGGCCCCTCACGTGTGGGCCGGGGCCTTTGCCGGGGGGTTGGAGGGGTGGGGTGGGGGGGGCGGTGAATGTCGCTTTCAACCACCTCATCGAGCCCTTTCACACCATTTTCCAGGTTTGGACACTCAGAGGCAGGCTGGCCTCTCACCCATGCCTCAGAGCGCGGGGCGGTTTTGTGGGCCTAGTGCAGCCGTGGGCAAACTACGGCCCGCGGGCCGGATGCGGCCCGTTTGAAATGAATAAAACTAAAAAAAAAACAAAAACCGTACCTTTTTATGTAATGATGTTTACTTTGAATTTATATTAGTTCACACAAACACTCCATCCATGCTTTTGTTCCGGCCCTCCGGTCCAGTTTAAGAACCCATTGTGGCCTCGAGTCAAAAAGTTTGCCCACCCCTGGAGTGGATTGTGGAACTGGTTTTGAGCACTAGGGACTCCCGGTGACTTGTGACAAATGGGGGGGGGGGGGGGGACATGGCGGGGTGTGGGGGAGGGCAGAATGGGCAGCCCTGCTTCTCCCAGAGCTCCGGGCTTTCAGCCAGTGTGCATGTGGGGCTGTGTGCGCTAGTTCATCAGAAGTCAGCCAGACGGGGCTATTCTGCCCACCAGGTTTGCCACAACCACCGGCTCTCAGTGGGGCTCCTTTCGTCCCCTGTGGGGCGCTTTGGATAGCTGTGTTTTGTTTCAATGACAATAGTGACATTTAGTGAGGGGGGTGAGGAAGGGATGCTGGATGTTCTAACACGTGCAAAAAAAATCACATCATGAAGATTCGCTCCATGTTCTAGGCCCTAAATCTAGAATTTATGCATTTTATTTATACACTAGAGGCCCGGTGCATGAAATTTGTGCACAGGTAGGGTCCCTAGGCCTGGCCAGCGATCAGGGCCAAACAGGGCCTTCCTTCCCCTGGCTGCTGGCTGCCTACTCCAGGCTGCCAGCTGGGGCCTTCCTTCATTCCAGGCCGCCCTCTTGTGGTCACCGCACATCATAGCAAGCAGCCAAACTCCCAGTCGGTTGAACTCCAGAGGGGACAATTTGCATATTAGCCTTTTATTATAAAGGATACATTATCTTTGAACTATTTAAAAATACACTGGATTATGGGAGAAAATTATTTATTAAGGACTTTACCAAGACTTGGTCACCATTTCAGAAAATGGCAGCAAACCTCCCCCACCCCAACACCAAGGCAGTGCCACCATGGGATTTCGGTGGCTGTGGCAGTCACCGTGGGTGTCTGCTCCTTTTGGGCACTTGGCAGTAGGTCATTCCTTCAGACCCGTGGAAGTTAGGTGCATCTGCAATGCTTATTTGGGCCGATGAATGTGAGTGGGTGTGTGTCGCTCCCAGAAGAAGTCTTAAGAGCCGGTGAGCATTCTCCCACGCCTCCCATCCCAGGATTGTGACTGTGCGTGTCTCGGTGGCACCTCTGTAGGAAGAGCAGAGCCCGTGCCCACCACACTGAACATGATGTGGGTGAGAGATACACTGAGGAGCAGTGAGGCGCTTGGGGTGTTTGTTAATGCAGCAAAACCCAACCTGTCCTGACTGTGCAGCCACGGATCCAATACACATGGCTGTAGGCATTGCATACGTGGCAATTCTATGAACATGTACAAGCCTCTCACTGCTTCCTATCTCCTCTACTACCATCTTGCCTGAGCATTTAAATATATATAAAAAATTATTATAAAAATATTTTGTTTGTCTTTATACATATAATAGTTAGGATATGATATTGAATTTTTTAAAATTCTAGTCTTTTTTAAAATATATATTTTTATTGATTTCAGAGAGGAAGGGAGAGGGAGCGAGAGATAGAAACATAAATGATGAGACAGAATCAATAATGAGCTGCCTCCCGCATACCCCCTATTGGGGAGTGAGCCTGCAATCGGGGCATGTGCCCTTGACCGGAATTGAACCTGGGACTCTTCAGTCCACAGGCTGATGTTCTATCCACTGAGCCAAGCCAGCTAGGGCTGATATTGAATTTTTAGAATTATGGAGGTGGGTAGGTTATAGTATCAATGAGCTTCATGAATTCAGGACAGGGAAGGGCAGTTACCAAGTATTTGTCTGATGTCGTTCATAATCGCTGATCTGGGGCTTGTATGCCGGTGCCAGCTCCTAACTCCTGTTCACACAGGGTGGGGGCTGGGGTGGGAGGCAAAGGGGAGAAGGTTCATGGAAGTCACATGATAGGTAATAATTAACCTTCAGAAAGTTCAGGGCTGGTGCTAAGCTTGTTTTTGTCAATGAGATTCTGCATCCACACAAGGAAAGGTCACAAGGTCAAAGAGAAACCTGTGTCTGAGCACAAATTAATCCACCGCTAATTACACTGGACACATAACGCCCAACCTCCTGAACTGGAGACTCATGTGGCTCAGCGTCAGAGCCTGTCATACTCAATAGGACAGCCAACAACCAAAGCAACAGAGGGCACATGCCATCCTCATGGGCCACAGCGCTGCTTCTTAGAATGGTCTCTTATCTGCTTCCCTCGGCCTCGAGGCTGCTGTAGCCCCTCTCTTCTTAAAACTCCTTGTCAACACAACTTTTCCCCCCTTCTCTCCTCACCCATGCCACAAATTAGCTTCTCTCCCAGCAATTAAAAATGGCCTTTTCCAACCCAAATGCCCATCAGGAGGTGAATGGATAAAGAAGATGTGCTATATATATCCTATCTAATAAAGAGGGGATATGCTAATTGACTCTCATGCTGTCACAAAGATGGCGGTACCCACAGCCAATAAGGAGGGAATATGCTAATTGACTGCCATGCCCTGGAGTCCCCCAACCCCCTCAGCCCCCAGCCACCCAGAACACCAGCGGGCGGGGCCACGAAGCAGCCAGGCTGCAGGGCCACCAGGCAGCTGGGGCTGCGAGGGCCAAGCCCCTTGCACAAATTTCGTGCACTGGGCCTCTAGTATGTGTATATATGGAATATTACTCAGCCATAAAAAAGAATGAAATCCTACCATTTACGACAGCATGGATGGACCTAGAGGGTATTATGCTAAGTGAAACTAGTCAGGCAGAGAAAGACAAATACCTTGTGATTTCAGTTATATGTGGAATCTAAAGAACAAAATAAATAAACAGAAACAAACTCATAGACACAGAGAACAGACTGGTGTTTGCCATATGGGAGGAGGCAGGGGGGGTGCGGCTGGGTGAAAAAGGCGAAGGATTGAGAAGTCCACGCTGGCAGTTACAGAACAGTCACGGGGATGTGAAGTGCAGCACAGGGAATAGCGTCAGTAATATCGTCAGCTCTGACTATGTGCTGTGCCAGGCAGGGCACCAGACTTATCGAGGGGATCGCTTCATAAGTTACACAAAAGTCTAACCACTATGCGTACTCCTGAAGCTAATATACTATTGAATATCAACTGTAATTTAAAAAAAAATTGTTTTGAAATGAATTGCCTTCCTCTTTAGGAAGATGCGAAGAAAATTAAAAAATGGACGAATACTCAGAAGATGTCTTCGGCCAGGTCCAGGAGAGGAACGTCCTGTAGCTGTCCCATGTTCATACTTTTTGGACCATCACGACTGGTTAGAGTTCTAAAAATGGAACACTGGTTGCCTGGGGAGAAGTGAGCTCCCCATCACCAGACACAACCAAGAAGGGGCAGCATGACCGCTGGCTGAGACCGTTCAACTCATCAGCAACATGTATCACATGCCTCTGTGGCGGGCACAGCTAGACAAGGAGAAACAAAAGGATGAGGGACAAAACTCCAGCTTTCAGCAATTTGTGATCCAGAGGTGGGGAGGGGGAGGGGAGTGTCTATGGGGTGCAGGGATAGGCAGGGAGGGCGTCAGGGAACGCTGAGCCTAGAAGGCTGGGCAGGAGTCACTGCCCACGGACTGTGATCCTGATACTCTCTCAGGGGAGGCTGACGCCTCCTGGTCCAGCGACCTGCGTCCTGGAGTGGGTCCTGACCTCCATTCTGCAGGCGCCCTGAGGCGTCGCCCATGGCATTCATTCGATGACATTCTCCAGGCAAGACCCGCTAATCTGCCAGTTGAAGACAAATCCCCCGCTGAGTGTCTACAGGCTGGGCTGGCCAGCATCCTGGGCTGTGGGTGATGTTCCAAAGGTTCTGGGTCAGCCAGACCTGGGTCACTCATGTCTCACATCTCACCTCTCACCTCAGTGGGCGTGTCACTGGGGCAGAGGTGAGCCACTCCCGGGCCTGAGGTCACTGCCACGCGATGGAAACTCTTGGATTCTTTTCCATGGCTGCTTTCCTAGAAAAAAACTACCTAGTCAGGTACCTGGTACATTTAATTTACCAAATGCCTATGAAACACTTGCTGTTCTGATTTCTATTGCTGCATAATAATCACTCCAAATGGTTTAAAACGTAATGATTCACCCAGCTGGCGAGGCTCAGTGGTTGAGCATCAACCTATAAACCAGGAGGTCATGGTTCAATTCCTGGTCAGGGCACGTGCCTAGAGTGGAGGCTGGATCCCCAGTGGGGGCATGCAGGAGGCAGCGAATCAATGATGCTCTCTCATCATTAATGTTGCTATCTCTCTCCCTCTCTTGCCCTCTCTGAAACCAATAAAAATATATTTAAAAATAAAACGTAACGGTTCAGTGTTTCCTCATTGCCTCTGTGGGTTCCCAGGGTTGGCGGAGCTCAGCGCAGGGCTTGGCTCAGGGCCACTCTCACGGCTGCCGGTCTGCTTCTGTACAGTTCGCCTCCCTCACGGTCACGAGATGGCTGCCACGGCTCCCGCATCACACCCTCACCCACACCGAAGGCAGGAAAAGGCCCCATGTCCTCTTTGGAAAGCAAAGAAGAACTTCCCGGAAGCCCTCCCCTCCACTCTGACAGATTCCCTCCCAGCCCGTTGTCCGGGACTCGATCACGCGTCCATGTCTGTGCCAATCACGGCAAGACCGCCACGACGGGAGAGAGCAATTGTCTCACCTCTGGGCTGGGGCTGGGGCTGGAGTTATCCTCTGAGCACCCTGGGTGAACCCCCAGACCAACATGGACACTTACGGCAGGGAGGATGGGACGGGGTGGAGGCAGGGGCGTGGGCCGGGGACAGCGGTGGGACCACGAGGGTGAAACAAGATGGTTGCACTAAGCTGTCGGCTCAGCACTGGGACATGGGACTCCCAGCGAGGTGAGCTGTCACACTTGGGCAGAGTCACGCATGAATATAACACCAGTCGACCGTAGACGGTGTGACACACCCTTAGGCGTCACCAGCTCGGGCTCTCGGGCCATCCCTGCCTCTTCCCAGGGAGGATTTGGGGCAAGTTATCCCGCGCTCTGTGCCTCAGCTTCCTCCTCGGTGGAATAAAAATAATGATTTCTGCCCTAGTCAGTTTGGCTCAGTGCGTAGAGTGTCGGCCTGTGGACTGAAGGGTCCGGGTTCCATTCTGGTCAAGGGCATGTGCCCTGGTTTCGGGCTTGACCCCCAGTAGGGGGCGTGCAGGAGGCAGCCGATCAGTGATTCTCTCTCGTCATGGATGTTGCTGTCTCTCTCTCCCTCTCCCTTCCTCTCTGAAATCAATAAAAATATATTTTAAAATAATAATGATGATGTCTTATTCTTTGTCCTTCAGGAGGACTGAACGGGTTAGCCAGCAGCAGGCTCCTGGACCAGCGCCCGGCATCCCCGCTGGTTCTCCACCCTCCATCACACACTGACTGTGGGCGCAGCCCCCGGGGGGCGGCAGCGCGAGCTGAGCCCCTTGTCTGTCCTCAGTGAAGGGGCCTGGGCTGCAGTTTCTCACTGAGGAAGGGGGTGGGGGAGAAGGGGTCCCCCTGTGCTGAGAGGGGGTCCCCAGACCTTGTGGGAAGAGCCTGTGTGAGGCTGGGCGCCTCCGTCCTTGTCACAGGGCACCGAGGGCCGGGGGGGGGGGGGGAAGGCCGAGGTGACAATGGACAGCCACAGGGGGACTCGGCTCTGGGTCCGAGATGCCCGGAGGCAGAAGAGGCGCCCAGCCCACCTCCCCACGGGCCTCACTGCACAGGATCCTCCGCGCAGCAGCAGCCAGGCCCGCGCGGCCCCTTAGCTCAGATTTGGTTTTCAGATGAGGAAACTGAGGCTCGGAGAAGGTGGGCCCTGGCCGGGTCCCAGGCCCTCTTGCCAGCGGCTCCGTCCTGGCCCGCCTCTGCCCCCGTCTCTGTCTCCTCCACCTGCGTGCTCTCCCCTCACTGCCAGGTATTTCTTTCTCTGTCTCTTCTCTCGCCCTTTAACCCTTTCCTACTGTTCTTCTCTCTGCCTCCATGTGTATTGACTGCCTCTCCTCCCATTGCTGTCCTCCTCTCTGTTCCTATCCCTGTCCGCCTGTTGTGCCCACCTCCGTCTGTGTCTGTTCTCTCTCACCCTGTCTCTGTCTCTCTCTCCCTGTCACCCAGGAGCGTCTCTGTCCCTCACAACCCTCCCCCCAGCCACATCCCCCACTCCCTGCCTCTCCCCGTCTCTCCCCATTTCCAATCCCATCAGTCTTCCGGGGCCTCGTAAACAGCTTAAAATAAAGCGTTTACAAGCCCAGGGTCATCACAGGGGCAGTGAGGCCCTGGACTCAGAGTGGGGTCCAGCCTGGCCCCACCTCAGATCTCACAGCCCGAGGAGGCTGGAGAGGGAGCCAGGCCGGCTCCGCCCAGGAGGGGTCGGGCTGCATGACCTTCGGCTCCTGGCACCTGCTGGGTTCTGAGTCCAAGACGAGTGGTGTGACGACCACAGCCCCGGCAAAAATAGCCCGGAGTCACGGCTGGCCTCCGGGACATCCGGCCGCCCAGCCCCCTCCCTGCAGAGCAAGAGCTTGCAGCCCAGAGCAGGCAAGTGACCTGCCCAAGGTCAAGAGCAGGTGGGAGCAGAACTGGAGCCAGAACCCGGGCCTCTGCCTCCCAGCTGGCACCCTCACGGCACCGTGGCCTCCACAGGGGCCCCAGGCTGGGCCGGGCCCGGCTATAGAGACACTTCGTCCGGCCGCACCTCTCTGGATCTTAACAGCCCTGTTTGCTTGACTGTCTCCCCCGGAGCTCTGAGGCTAGCCGGGGGCGGGGTATGTGTGAGGGGAGAGGGGGGAGGAGGGGGGGGAGGGGGGTGTGAGGGGGTGGGGGGTTGGGCTCTGCCCCCACGATGCTCTCACCAGGCCTCGTAACAGCTCACATGCATCAAGCATTGAACCCGTGCTGGCCACTGTAGGCGCATTAACTCGTTTACTCTTCACTGTCGCCCTATTAGGCAGAGGCTACGTTGGCGTGTCCATTTTATAGATGAGCAGACTGAGGCGCGAAGAGATCCACTACTCGCCCAAGGTCCCAGAGCTCTAAGTGCGGAGGGGCTGGTACTCCCACGCAGACGGTCAGCTCTACGTGGATAAGTACGTGACTCCAGTTTTGGTGCTCGAGCGTGGAAAGCAGCTGCTGTCATTTGTGTTGAGCCACCAAGGGTCCCAGAGTCCCCCTCCCACATGCAGGCTGGGCCCACAGCTGCACCTTCGGAATTCCATTTCCAGGGCAGTCCCTTCCCGCTCTGAGCCTCAGTTTCCCCCTCTCCCTGAAGGGGAAGCTCTCCTCTGCATCAGGGCTCCATGTAGTCAGTGGTTCCGAGGGGGCTGCTGGATGGACTGGATTGGGCTCCAAAGCTGAGAACAGCCAGAACGCGCATGTTCTAAAATGTTACTTCTTTTGACCAAGACACGAAACCATTTTAAAAATGCAGAGCATTGCAAGAGGCCCCGCGGTTCTCCTGTTCACCCAAAGGGGGCTGCAGTGAGGGCAGAGCAGTGCCCCCAACGAAAGGCTGGCCCCCCGGAGGACGTGGGGGCACAGCGGCCGCCCTGGATGCCGGCCACCCTGGTGCTGCTGATAATTACGTCCTGGGAGCTCCTGCCAGGCGGGACAGGTGTGGGGAGGACGAGGCGGCAGAGGGAGGCCAGCTGGGTCCCCGGCCAGGCCAGGGGCTGGCAGCAGGAGGGGAGAGGGCTGTTTCAGAGGGAGACGCAGGGTGGCCACATCAGGCGATGAGAGTGGACCAATCAGCCGCAAGGGCAGAGCGCCCAGGACTGCAGCCACCCTCCCCCATCTGCCTGCCCCGACCTGCTCTTACCACCTGCCCCCCTGGCCTGCCCTGCTCTCTCCTTTCCTCCCAGAGATCCCAGGACCTGGTGACTGGACCCGGTGCCTTCCCCAGGACCCTTCCCACCCACTCGTGCCCCACCCTCTCCGCCTTCCTCCCACCCCTTAAAGGCCCCCTGCCCCAGGGCCCTGAAGCTGTCAGGCAGCTTTGGGTTCCAGGCCTATGGGGTGACCTGGGGTATCTGCAGCCAGACAGACAGACATCATCCAAATCTGTCCTCCCCGCTGAGCAGGTGACTTTGGGCAAGTTACCGGACCACGCTGAGCTGCAGGTCCCTCACCTCCAAAGTGGAAAGAGCACCCTCTTACTGCAAACGGTGATGATGAGCTTCAAAGGTGCTGCCCCCTAGCGTGTGATTCCAGCTGCAGAAATGTCCCGAGAGGCAAATCCACAAGCTCGAGAGCCCACTCGTGGTTGCCGAGGGCAGCAGGGTGGGCGGGCGGGGGGGGGCGGGGGGGAGACGGGGTTTCTTTTGGGGTGCTGGTGCTAAAAGGGGTGGTGGTAATGGTTGCTCAACTCTGAATATACTAAAATGAAAACCACTGCCCTAGCCGGTTTGGCTCAGTGGATACAGCGTTGGCCTGTGGACCAAAGGGTCCTGGGTTCAATTCCAGCCAAGGGCACCTACCTAGGTTGTAGGCTGCTCCCTGGCCCGGGCCAGGCACATGCAGGGGGCCACCAATGGATGTGTTTCTCTCACATCGATATTTCTGTCTTTCTCTCTCTCTCTCTCTCTCTCTCTCTCTCTCTCTCTCTCTCTAAAAATCAATGGAAAATTATCCTTGGGTGAGGATTTTAAAAAATCTTTTTAAACCAATAAAGTGCGCACTTTATTTATTTTTTGCCAGTTAAACTTTTTAAATTGTGCACTTTAAATGGGTGCCGTGTACAGAGTGCGAGTTCTCTCTCCAGAGAAGCTGGTAATAAAAGAAGGTGCCTGGCAGGTGGGTGGCTGGCACCCGCGGGTGCTCGAGGCTCACAGCACCGGCCCTGTTGGCTGCTTCGCCGCCTGGCCGTGTCCTGGGCATGGGCTGCGGTTTCCTGGCCAGAACAGGAGTCCTTTTACAGAGGGTGGAGCTGAGGTTGACATAATCTCACCCTGAAGGTCAGATGAGATGAACTTGGAGGGATACGAGGCAGGGGGGCGCCCTCTACCCTCAGAAGGAGGCCCCCAGAGCCAGGGTGACATGGGCAGAGACCTGGGACTCAGTGGCCCCAGCCAGGGATGAACTCCCGCTCTGCCTCAGGGAAGTGACTGAGCCTCGCTGGCCGCAGTCTCCGCTTCTGAAGAAATGAGGTGATGATACCCCTGCCTCCCCCTGTTAGGATAAATGAGGTCACCTGTGCAGAACATCGGGAACAGGACTTAGTGCACCCCGACTGCTCGGGGAATCAAGGCTCTGTCTACTGTCTGGTGGAGAAGGGGGAGGGGGCTGAGTGAGGCCAGGAGTCCCCGTGTGAACGATGCCCCTTGGCCGAGCACCAGGCTTTGCCCAGCCCGCCCGCACTCCCCCTCCCACTTTCTCCGCAGTCCTGGGCCCTGCATGACATTACAGATCGGGACACGCCACGCTCCTCTGAGTCCTCAGGTGTCTGATGAGGGGACCAGACCAAAGTGGGTACCTGGCCCTGTGCCTTCCCTCCACCGTCTGCCTTCCCCTCACCCAGAGGCAGGAGCCGCCTTCCTGCGGTGTCTCCCCGTTAGGCCTGGTGGGGTGCACGATGGGTGGGCTAACCTTGACTGAGGTCCCGACCCAGACTCACCTGAGCGGGGCGCGTGACATTGCTTCTCCTGCTATAAGGCAGTCTAGCCGGCCTGTGCGTCCTCCTTGTCTCTCAGAGGACAACGGTGAACCTTGGCATCTGCGGGCAGGGAGAACCCTCAAATGGCTCTGAGGTCAACCCCAAATCCAACCCTTGAAGACCCTTACCACGCTCAGGCTGGGCTTGCATACCCCTGGAATGACGGGGAGCTCACTACTCACCCCGAAGCCATTCTATTTGCTTGATGACAATGACCGCAGGCACCAGGTCGCACAACGCAGCAGGCCCTACAGTCCCAACCGCGACTGGGGCCACGTGACACGGAGGCCAGCACAGGGTCCGCGCTGAACCCTGGCAGTTCCCACGCCTATTAGCTCCAGGAGGCCCCTGAGAGTCTTCACCTCAGGCCCTTCATCTGGGAGTGGCAGGCGCAGCGCCCGCCTTGTGAGGTCCTGGGAAAGACGCAGGTAAGCAAACTGGAGACCCCGGTGCACCGTGACCTCGGGTCTCGCTCCTGGGGAGCAGGCGCTGGCATCACCCCAATCCTTTCAGATGGAGCTTTTAGAGGTGCAGGGAGGTGGAGAAACTTGCTTGAGGCCACACAGTGTGAGAGTGTGACAGGCGGAGGCTGACCTGAACCAGGCTGCCTGTGCCCAGGCCCCGCACCTCCCCCCCCCCCCCGCTCCCCCCCTCCCCCGCCCCCGGGGCCCAGCCCTGCACACCCAGGTCCCTTCCTGCCACAGTGGAGCCCCCTTGAGCCTCCTTTTCTTAGAGGGCGAGGGGCTGCTGGTTTTGCAATGTTCCCTTTAGCTCGGCCCCACCGTGCTGTTTCAGATCCAGAGAACAGAGATCCCGGGTCCTCCCTGGCCCGGCCAGCGCCCTGGGCTCTGAGCCTCAGCGGTTTGGTTTGGCCGCGGAGCACGGTGATGACAAGCTGACTAGAATCTGAGCTCTCTGACCCCCCCCCCCCCACAACCCTTCCCCTGAGACTCGGCTCCACTGGGAGTGACTCGACAGAAGCTGCCCTCACCCCGTCCCGTCCAGCTGGCACCGCAGGGAGGGGCCAGGCATCCTCCAGCGGCCGGACAGCAGGCGCCGGCTCTGTCCACAAGCCTGGCTGGCATTCCCGGCCCTGCCGCTCGCACCCCCAGCTCCGGGGCGGCCCTCGCGAGCCACCGGCCTTCGGGAGGGACCCTTTCCGGGTGCCCAGGGAGTTGGCAAGGGGGGCCTGGGACGGGGCAGGGACCACCCCGGCGTGTGGCGTAGCAGTGAAACCGTGGCCCCAAACGGCCAGGGCGGACGCCCAAGCTGTGCCGGGGTGACGCTGGGTGAGTTGTTTCACCTCCTCCCTGTGCCTTGTTCTTCACCGGTAACGTGGGCACAGGGTAGAGGCCCAGAAGGTTGCTGTGACCATTGCCTTGGCCCAGCGTCCAGCACAGAGGCGGGGCTCGGTGAGTGGGAGCTGCAACTACCACTCCCTGCCCACCTGTCCACCTATTTATTTTATTTTTAAAAAATGTTTTTATTGATTTCAGAGTGGAAGGGAGAGGGAGAGAGAAAGAGAAACGTCAGTGATGAGAGGGAATCATTGATCAGCTGCCTCCTGCACGCCCCCTACTGGGGATCGAGCCCCTAACCCGGGCATGTGCCCTTGACGGGAATCGAACCCGGGACCCTCAGTTCACAGACCAACGCTCTATCTACTGAGCCCAACCGGCCAGGGCTGTCCACCTGTTTATACAAATACTGAATAAGCGCTGACTCCCTTTATCTAGGGCAGCGGTTCTCAACCTGTGGGTCGCGACCCCTTTGGGGGTCAAACGACCCTTTCACAGGGGTCACCTAAGACCATCGGAAAACACATTTATAATTACATATTGTTTTTGTGATTCATCACTATGCTTTAATTGTGTTCAATTTGTAACAATGAAAATACATCCTGCATATCAGATATTTACATTATGATTCATAACAGTAGCAAAATTACAGTGATGAAGTAGCAACGAAAATAATTTTATGGTTGGGGGTCACCACAACATGAGGAACCGTATTAAAGGGTCGCGGCATGAGGAAGGTTGAGAAGCACTAATCTAGGGCTTCATAACGAAGTCCTCCACGCTTAGAACAGCCAGCATTATCTCACACAGCGTCTGTGGGTCAGGAATTGGCAGCGGCATCGCTGTCTCTGGCTCAGGAGGCCATTGTCAGGGTGTTGGTGGGGCCGCAGTCATCTGAAGGCTGGACCGGGGCTGGAGGGTCCACAGCCAAGGTGGCGCCTTCCCAGGGAGGGCACGCTGGCTGCTGGTGGAGGCCTCAGCTCCTCACCCCGTGGCCTCTCCACCACCCCCTCTCGTGCTCTAGGCGCTGTCCCCTCTGCTGGGCCACCCTTCCTCCCGCCCTTCCCATGGCCGCTGGTTTCACCCTCAGGCCTCAATCCCAACGCCTCACCCTGAAGCGGCCTTCCCTCTGACCACGCTGTTATATGGCGCCTTGTTTGTTTGCTTCATAGATTGTGTCTCTGGTGTTTCTTTGAGTTTGTGGTGCTGTATTTTATACACACACACACACAGAGTCACACTCAGCTATGAGAGCAAGAACTGGAATTCTGCTCACTGTTTCCTCCCGGAGGCATCGCCGTCTCGCCAGCCTGGGAGGCGGGTCTCCAGAGCTCCTGGCCTCCCTCGTCACACCTGTGTGCCGTCCCCTCCCACGCTGAGCGGGGTGGACCTGGGTCACCGGTAGGATAGTGTGTGAGTGACTGGAGGGTGACTTCCAAGGCTGCGTCATAGGAGACTGCGGCTCCCGCGCTGCTTGGTTGGGGCACTCGCTCTGGGGGAGCCAAGGAGAGAAAGCAGGAGGAGCAGGAAGAGGAAGCCGGCCCACCCTTTCCCGCCCTGACCAAGTCTCCCCTTGCCAGGGGTCCATCCCAATAGCCCTCCAGTCCTCTCCTGACCTCAGACACAACCCTAGGATAGCCCCACGCTAGGATAACACTTACTACAAGCACGACGGTGGGGGCCTCTTCAGCATCCCTCCATGAGAGCACTGATTTTGATAGCGGCGACCACTTATGGAGGCCCTACTGTATTCCAGACACACACAGACACACACACACACACGCACACAGACATTTAACTGACGCCCCACAATAACCTGTCAAGATAGACAGTATGGCTCTCATTTTGTAGATGAGAAACTCGAGGAACAGAGAGGTCAAGTGATTTGCTCCAAGTCACACAGTAAGAGAGAGTCGGGATTTCACCAAAATAGCTAATATAAGGAAAGTGCTTACACCAGTGCCTGGCACACAGTAGGCGCTCAATAAATGCTAGCCCCTCTTTTCGTCAGCGTCATCAGCTAGACCTGTCTGGCTGCAGAGCCCGTGTCGCCCTGGGGCCTCCCTGACTCATCCTGTCCAGTCTCCTGGTCTGTGTGCCCCCACGGGGATGGGGATGGGGATGGGGATGGGGATCTTGCAGAGCAGGAACCAGGCCTGGCTGGTCCGTGGGTCCTCAGCACCCCTCACAGGCACAGAGTGGGTGGTCAGTGACTGCTCATTACGTCGGTGAAGGCAACTTATCAAGCTCCTGAAGGACACGGACTATGTCTGTACCTAAGAATCACGGAGCTTCTCCAGCCACGTTCATCCCTAAGAATCATGGGGTTTCTCCAACCAAGGCTGACCCTAAGAATCATGGGCTATCTCTATGGGAGGGGTGGTGGTTATTCCTTCAGCCAAGAGCGTCCCTCTCCCTTCCCAGCCTGCCTCTCCCGTCCTCAGGAATCCCACCACAGTCAGCTCCTACCAGCCACACCCTCCGCGTGGCCCTGGGTTATCGGCCCTCCCAGGCCAACCCCGGAGCCACGTGTCCTGCCGCTGTGGTCTTCCGAGGCCGACCCACAGGTGCCCAGAGCTCCTGGGCCTGCCAAGAGCTGGGCATCGGCCCCCTGCCATCCCAGCCTGGCCTCCACCGGGTGGGAGCCTGGGCAGGCCCCTCTCCCCTCCACAAAGGCCCCGGAGGCTGGGCGGGCTCCAGGCCAGCCTTACCCCTGCCAGTCCCTCCGCCGCCAGGGCCTGCCCCTGACTGGCTGGCTGTGTCGTTCTCTCTCTGGGCCTCAGTTTCCTCAACAGAAAAGTGAGGCCGGCCATGTTGCTGACTTCTAGCTCAGCCTCATCCATTCGCTACAGGAACCAGCTGGGTGCAGAACGAGACGTTCTGCGAACATCTGTCCCAGGGCCTCCCTGGGTCCTCGAGGCTCCCAAGGGTAAGTGGCATGTCTCCTAAAGACCATTAGGTGGCGCCAGCAGGCCACCCGTCTCCCTGAAGGCTGTTCTCCGGCAGAATTCCACCCTGGAATTAGACCCTCAGGACAACAGCCTCCCAGGACAGACGGGCCGGCTGGCAGAGGCAGAGTGTGCCAGGGTTAAGGACAGGTTTTAGGGCCAGGCAGACTTGAACTTGGAGGTTTCTGGCAAGGCCCTCCTCTTAGTGAGTGTCCTGGATCTCTGCTTGGCGATGAACTCTCCAGGTGACCCTAAGACTTCAGGTCCGTCGTCTGTGAAACAGGATAACACGTCCCTTCTCCAGGGCATCCTGGAGACCCAAGGACACTGGGCATGTAACTGTCCCTCCTGCGTCCTGGCCAGAGCGAGACTCCACGACATTGTCTCGAGTCGTTAATACTTTACGTCTCCAAGTCTCCCCCAGGAAAGGCCTTGGGCAGGACGCCCAGAGATCTGGGTCTGCATTTGGCAAGCCCCTTCCCGACTCTGGTCCTGGGTCCTCCGTTGGCCTCAAACAGCCTTGGGAGACTGGGAATGTCATGGAAAAATAAGGGCTTGGGAATCAGACGGACTTGGGTGTGAATCCCGCCCACTTCTCTTCCCAGCTGCCTGACCTTGGGCCCTGCTGGGCCTTAACGGCAATTAACTAATTATTTGTGATTATTTGTTCTAAGTCAGTCTTCTTGGCTCTGTTGTAACTTGCATGAGCGCCTGGATTGTGTCTGTATAACTCCCCTTCGTACACTCAACACCCAGTTCAGTGTCCAGCACATAGTAAGTCCCCAGTAAACAAGAGTTGTTGTTGTTCTTTTGAAAATACATTTTTATTGATTTCAGAGAGGAAAGGAGAGGGAGAGAGAGATAGAAACATCAATGATGAGAGAGAATCACAGATTGGCTGCCTCCTGCTGGCCCCACCCTGGAGATGGAGCCTGCAACCCAGGCCTGTGCCCTGACCAGAATCGAACCCGAGACCTCCTGGTTCATAGGTCGATGCTCAACCACTGAGCCACGCCGGCAGGGCAAGAGTTGTTTTCTTATTATCGTTGTGGTTACTATATACATTCACTCAGCAATGTGTTCAGAGCTTTTCCCGCCTCATCTCCAACGATCCTCAGCCGTTATCTCTATTGCACAGGCGAGGAAACAGGCCCCGAGAGGTTAGGTCCTTGCCCAAGGTCACACAGCTGCAACATGTCAGCAGCTGGGATTTGAAACGAGGCCCACACCCCGATCTGTGTGGACAGATGCAGTGAGTGGAATTACGGCCCTCCAGAGCTATCCACATCCTAATCCCCAAATCACTGAAGTTGGCAAAGGGAACGTCGCAGGTGTGATTACGTTAAGGATCTGAGATAGGAGCATTATCCTGGATTATCCGATGAGCCCCTTGTAATTGCTAGGATCTGTCTGAGAGGGAGGCAGGAGGGTCAGCGTGGAAGAAGCAGATGGGACCGAGGAAGCAGAGGGAGAGAGGCCGTGTGGTGCGGGGCTGAAGGCACCACCCATTCTAGAAAAGGCAAGGAAAGGATTCCCCCCCCCCCCACCCCCCGAGGACCAGCCCACTGACCCCTTCCGTCCAGTGAGACTGATTTTAAAGTTCTGACCTCCAGGGCGGCAAGGGAAGAAACGGGGGTGGTTTTAACACGCGTGTGGGAATTTGTGGCAGCAGCAGTAGGACACTAACACGCCAACACGCGTGTGGGAATTTGTGGCAGCAGCAGTAGGACACTAACACGCCAACACGCGTGTGGGAATTTGTGGCAGCAGCAGTAGGACACTAACACGCCAACACGTGTGTGGGAATTTGTGGCAGCAGCAGTAGGACACTAACACGCCAACACGCGTGTGGGAATTTGTGGCAGCAGCAGTAGGACACTAACACGCCAACACGCGTGTGGGAATTTGTGGCAGCAGCAGTAGGACACTAACACGCAGGCGAACGAGGTCATGTCCAGAAGCAGCGGGCATGCAGCTGGAGCTCCCCGGTGCTCTTTCCTCCCAGCCCTCACCCTCCTTCCTCCTCCAGGCAGAATGGCAGAGGGGGACAGGAGTTCCAGGGCCTTCCAGTTCAGAGTTAGGAACCCTTGGCCCCCACCCCACAGAGGTGAGGCGGTGGGGGGGATGGAGCTGTTTCCGGGCAGGTCCTGGGGCCGCTTGCTCAGCTCTGATGCCGGCACTGGGCTGCTGGGGGGAATGGTCCAGTCCGAACCCATTTCCTAGGTGAAAAAACTGAGACTTGGAGTTGCCCAAGAGAATTGCAACCCCAGCCCCAAGCTCACAGGATGTGTGCTTGCCCGGAACCCACTCCCCTCCCCCTCCCCAGTCCTCCTGTTCACAAGGCCCTCCCCTCCCCTCCCCCTCGGAGCGGCTCCTCCATGTTTATCCCCAGCAGCGGGGCCAGCGGGGTCTGGGAAAGCCGCTGGGGAGCAGCCCAGCTGTGGTGGAGGAATTAAAGAGCAGCTCCTTGGTGGCCTCCAGCCTGGGAAAGCAGAGGCCTTCCTGTCCCCGCCCCCTCGCTCCTCCCCGCCCTGTCCCCTCAGCTATGAGAAGTCCCCTGGAGGCAGCAGCTAGGGCAGCTGGGAGGAAAGAACCTCCTAGAAAGGAGGACTTGATCTCTGATCCCAAGCTGGTGAGTGGCATTATCCTGGATTCCCCAAAACCAAGCCTGGGGCCCTGGGCTTTTCTGGGGGACCACGGACTCTCCCTACCCAGGCTTGTGGGGGCTTGGGGGGCATCCTAACACAGGCACAGTGGCTATGAGAAGGCTCAAAAGGGCTAATTCAAATGTAATCCTGATATTTGGGGGGCTAGCAATCAGAATCCATGCCAGCAAGCTGACCGGTAATTAAGTCATTACCTCCTTCCCAGAAGCTGGTCTTGCCGAATCTGTTACAGAGGCCATAAACCTGTGCACAGGGCACTGCCTGGAGGGAGGGTTGTTTTTGCTGGTGCCAGGCCAGGCCATCGGATATGGCCTGGAGACCACCAACACCTGAGGGCCTCTTGCAAAGCCCGAGAAGCATAATCCATATTTGCGGGACAAAGACCACAGGGAGGTATAAAATGAAGGCCCCTGCATGTTTCGGTAGTCTGATTTGGAAATTACTTCCCGGAGCCCGCCGGTGTAATGAAAACAGTGTCTCTCCACTTCAAAGCGTCGCTTGGTTTTTCTGGGGTCTTCTGCAACAGCTACATCAAGCACTCACGCCCACTGGCGTCCTCAGCCCTTACAACAGCACTGCGAAGGCAGGGCTGCTGCTCTTCCATTTTACAGATGAAGAAACCAAGGCTCAGAGAGAGGAAGGGACTTGCCCAAAGGCGAGGTCCCATGGTGGCAGCACTGAGACTCTGCTAACGCCATGAGCTCCCACGGGATGACCCTGGACCTGACCCTGGCTGGTCTGGTCCCAGTTTTGCTGGGACGTGAGCAGACTCCCTCTCCGAGTTTCTGCTCTCTTCTCTGTAAACCAGGAGCTAGTAACCGTGTCTGCCTCCTGGGGGTGCCCTGAGGAATAAGCCGGCGAGCCCTGTGACTGGCACATGGGTAAACACTCCATAATTGCTTGCCCTCATCATGATCACACTACGGTTATTGAATAACCGCAGATAATACTGTGCAGCACCATGTGCAGGAATTATTTAAAAAAAAATCAAAATTCAGCTCAGAAAATTTGAGGATCTAATTGGCTTTATTAAATGATTTATGAATTGGGCAGCATCTCACCGAGCAAGAAACACTCTGGGGAGTTATACAAAACAAAAAACAAGTTCATTATAGGAAAGTAAAAGTTCAGGGCGACGCTGGCTTCTCATTTGCTGAGCTGCAGTGTTTTCATTGGCTGGGCTTGTTGCTGGGCAAGAAGAAAATCTTCCTCCCGCAGGGGTAGTGAGTAGGTACAGCTTCTTACTGGGGATGCAGGCTGTGTCTCTTCCTGTTTGGGGTGATTGGCGATGAGTGGTGGGGCCTGAGAGCTTTCTCCGCAGCCTGTCCCAGCTCCAACTGTAGCCAAGGTCTCCCTAGGCCTTTTCACACAACCCGCACCAAAGTCCCTGCCCTTGGAATGGACATTCTGTTCCAGGGGAAGACAACTGATAAGCAAAATAAAGCGTGTGTTAGAAAGCAGGGAGTGCTGGGGTGGGGGGCAAGGGGTGCGATTGAAGCAGGTCACCAGGACCGGAGGGGCGTGGCCACGTGGTCCTCCGGGGGAGGGGTGTGCCAGGCAGAGCGAGATGGGGGCTGCCCGGCAAGTCCAAGCCACACTGAGAGTTCAGCCAGGCCCCAGTGGGGCGAGTGATGGGGCGGAGGCAGGAGGAGAAACCAGAGAGGTGGCGTGTTTAGAGCAGAGCCAGTCTGCGTGGCCACTGGGCACACTTTGGCCTTCACCTGAGCGAGGTGGGGAGCCCTCCCCAGGTGTCCTCATTATCAACTAAACCCTGGAAGCCTAACTCCGCTCTTGGCCCCGCCCCTCCATAGGATGCTCCAGGAAATCTATGATCTCATGAGGTGTCAGCACTCAACGTGACCTTGGAGGTGATCTGACTTCGGTCGCAGGTGAGGACAGGAGGCCGGCGAGGGGAAGGGGCTGTCAGCACACCGCCCAGGGCCCCCCTCCCCGAGCAGGTCCCTCCTGTGCGGAGCTCGCGGTGAACGAGACATTTTGTTCTTCCAGCTCCGGCCTCGGAGTCCCCGGGGGCACATTCTGGTTTGCCTTTGCCAAGGCCTCTCAGCTCAGGGTCTCTTCCAGGCTGTGGAGCTTCCGCCAAGTCTGGTAGACGCTGTGCCCTCCCAAGGCAGCCTTCCCACTGCACTTGGATTGAGGAGCGTGTGTGCATCTGCGGGCCAGGCCCCTGTGCTTGCCCTCCTCCCACGGGGCTTCCACCCAAACATGGACACGGGGACACGATAAGCTCACTGCCCCTCTCCAGGGCCGCCCTGTTGAGGCAGGCAGCTCCCCTCCTCTCCTTCCTCCCCATCCGGTGGGGATTCCTGCCGGCTCTGCAGCTGCCACCACCAGCTCCCCAGCTTCAGTTCAGGGGAAGGAGCGTCCCCCATCCATCCACTCTCTGGTCTTCCATCCACCCACCTCCCTATCTCCTGCTCCCTGGTTCATTCATTCATCTTTTCACCCATCTACCCATTTACCCCATCCATCCATCCCACACTCTCATTCACCTCTTGTTTTCCCCAAAGCCGATCTTTCTGCCTATCCATTGGTCTGCCTATGCACCCATCCACCCATTTATCCTCTTACCAATTTCCCCACCCATCTATCCACTCACCACCGTCCTCCCATCCATACATTCATCTCCCCACCCCACTTCCCACTGCTCTGCCAACCAACTTCTCAGCCTGTCATTGGCCCACCCACCCGTCCATGCAGCATGCATGGGGGTATATATCCTGTGCGCTCAGCACTGCGACAGTAACATTCAGGGTGACAGCTGCCACTCACTGGGCACTCGTTTTGTGCCAGGCACGCTGCCCGCGTTCTCATGGACTCCTCACAACAGCCTGTCCTGGTGTGACAAATGAGGGGACCGTGCTGGACAGCCCCAACTAGAAAATGGTCAAATGGCTCCATGCTAGCAGCAGCTTTTCAGGGCAGAGTCTGTCGCCACTTTGCAAACGTGGGAGCCGGGGCCGGGTGGTTGCCCCAAGTCAGAGCTCTAATGGGTGGCAGCTCTTTCCTGCTGCCTGAGCTGTGGCCTGGCCAGAAAAGCCCTGATGTCAGTTCTGGCCGCCACCCGAGTCAGGCTTGCCCTGCGGGATTCCTCCTGCTCCTCCCGTTTCTTCCTCTGCCTCCTCCTCAGGAAGAGCCACGCGGGCCCAGGAGCAGAGCTGGGCCAGGGCAGCTCTGAGTCCCTGGCCTTGGACCCACGCCTGACTCCATGTCACTCGCTCACCTCATAGCCTTTGCTGAGGAACCACACAAGGACCCCGCCCTGGGGACTTCGTTTCTTGCCGTGGCCTCGGGGCCAGTCGGCACACAGCCAGGGAGCAGCTCCCGCGAAGAGGAGACCCCCGCCTGCCGCCAGCTTGTTGTGGGACCCTGACGTTCCCCTCAGTTTTCCCATCTGCCCAATGGACTAGCGAGACCCACTCAGACCATCAAATGAAGTAAAGGATGTGGACACACTCAACATGCCCGCTCCGCTCCCTTCCTAGTGTGCAAATAACGGGGGGCCGGGCTAGAGCAGGGGCCCCCAAGATGGGCGTGGGGCGGGCTCCAGGAGCAGGGACCCCTGAAGCTGTGCACAATGCTTGGTGCATCTTCTACCAGCGGGATCTGAATCTTTCACCGGATTCTCGGCAGGTCCATGGCGTCATTGCTGTGGATAATAGTTACTTATCGAGTGCCGACGCTGAGCCAGTTCAGTGCTAGGTGTTTAATATGCCATATCTCATTTAATCCTCGGTAGACAGTATACCTAGACTGGAAGAGTGGTCTAGCTCAGGGACTCTGAGCTTCATTGTCTGGGATCAAATCCTAGCTCCATTGCTTCCCAGCTGTGTGACTTTGGGCAAGTTACTTAACCACTCTGTGCCTCGACTTCCTCAGATCTAAATCAGATGACAGAAAGATGTGCTTCATGAGGTTGCTGGAGGAGTAGATATCAGCACAGAGCATGGACCCATGCCTGTCACTAAGTAGATGAGGAACAGAGGCTCAGAGATGTCAAGGAACTTGTCTGGGGCCAACCAGCCGGGAGACAGCCCAGATTGTAACCCAGGTGGTCTGGCATTGGAGCCCTGCCATGTAACAGATATGCTCAGTGCCTGTTCTTGAAAGGGCCCTGACCTCCCCCAGGCCTGCCCTGATTCTGACACACAGGGCTTTAGATTTGATTGGCAAGGGAGGGAGCTGGCCTGGCTGGTCTCCAAGGTTTCTTGCCATTTCTGATGATGGAGCCTTCTCTGTGTGAGCCCCTAGTTTGGGGGCTGATGACCTAGCAGGCTGACAGGCCTCTGGAAGAACCTGGGGGAGGCGGGGGGATGAGAGAGAATGAGAGGGGAGGAGACGAGAGAAAATTAGAGAGAGAGAATGAGGGGAAGAGAGAATCGAGAGAGAGAGAGAGAGAGAGAGAGAGAGAGAGAGAGAGAGAATAAGGGAGAGAATGAGGGAGAGAAAATTAGGGAGAGCAAGAGAGAATGAGAAGAAGAGAGAATAAAAGAATGAGAGAGAATAAGAGAGAATGAAGGGAGAGAGAGAGAGAGAGAATGAGGGAGCCCGCTCCAGCACGTGAGTGCACCTGAGCACGTGGTATCCTGTTTCCACCCACGACGTGCAGCTCCCAGGGCTCCCTGCACAGCCTCGCAGGCGGTGCCCCCGCAGGCTTCACTCCTGGTGCCATGTGACACTGCCAGGTGGCAGGTGGCAGGTGTGTGGGAGGGAGGAGGGGATGAGCTCCCCGCTGACAGCTTTCCCTCGGGGGCAGGGAGCTCCCCACGGCTGCAGCCCTAGCCTCACGTGGCTCTTCACAGACTAGAAACTGGAGATGTGCTTGGCTGGGCTGCTTTCTGGCTTAGTGTGGCCTGGGCAAGCCTCTTCACTTCTCAGGGCCTGACTTTGCCCATTCATAAAATGGGACAACTGTCCCTACCCACTGGGCTGTGGTGAGAGACCGGAGAAGGGGCACGTCTGCAAAACACCAGCCCCCAGGAGACTCAACACGGCCCCTTCCTTCCCACCTGTCCCCTTGGGAGGAAGAGAGGGACTCCTGGTCTGAGGCAGAAGTGGCACCTGTGGGCATCTGCTCGTAGGGGCAGGAGTTTAGCGGAGGTGATGGGTGGAGGCCGGCGGCGGCTGGCGTGGCCTGTGTGGGTGAAGAAGCCGCAGGGTTTGACATTAGGAAAATGGCTCAGGACGCTTTGCTCTGTGACCTTGCAGAGTCGAGGGCAGGAGCCTCCGCTGCCTCCAGTCCTCGGTCTCCCCTTTGCACAACTGCGTCTCTGAGAACTCCGCCAGCTTTACCACCTGTGGGCTGGGTGGGTACCTCGAGGCCTACAGGGCTGGGATCTACCGGGCAAGACCAGGGGTGAGAGAGTGGCCGTGCGGGGGAACCTTCTCCTACCCTGCATGTTTGTTCATGTGCTTATTCCTCCAACAAATGCCTCTTGTGCACCTACTATGTGCCAGGTTCTAGGTGCTGGAGGCAGAGCAATGCTCAAGGCTGTACCCTAGGAAGCTGATGTTTGGGGAGGGGGTAGTCAGGCTCCATGTCGCAGGTAGTAACGAGCGTGTGAGGGAAATGAAGCAGAAGGAAGAGGTGTGGAGTGGCCAGTGCTCTTTAGGGAGAGGGTCGGAGAAGGCCTCTTGGCAGGCAGAGTGGGGGGGTGGGGGCAATGGCTTTTGAGCAGGAGCCTGAGAGAAGTCAGGTGGGGCCCCGTGGGCATCGGGGGCAAGTGCATTCTGGGAGAGGGCATGGCCAATGAAAAGCCCCGAGGCCGTCGCCGCTGGGCATGCTCAGTAAGCCAGCCAGAGGGTCCTGGGCGGGAGTGCATTGAGGGTCACTGGGGGAGGGGACATGGGGGAGCGGAGGGGGTCAGAGAAGGAAAGGCGGAGGTGATGTGGAAGCTGGTGAGGGATCCTGGGCTCGGGGAGCTGGGGAGGAGGCCCCAAGCCCAGCCTTGCCTTGCTAGACTTAGCAGATGGACAAGAACACGCTCTGGGCACTCTGGGCTCGGCCCGAGAGCCGTCACGCAATAGGAGGCCATCTGGGCCAGCCCCGTCTGTTCACACAAGCCCACACTGCAGATGAGGAAACGGAGGCTCAGACAGAAGTGACTCCCTCCGGGACACCAGCCCCATGCGTGCCTGCTTCCCGAGGCCCGGTCTCCCCACTTTCACAAACTGGCCCACTTTCAGAATGATGTTTGTGAAAATGAGTCTCAGTGAAGACAGCTGAAAAGCCTGGTTTGGGATGTTTTTAGCTGCCGCGAGCCAGATAAAAGGTTCTGTTGCTGCGACAATGCTCTCCTTGTGTGTGCTGCGAGCATCCATCCGTTTCAGAAATTACCCGGCCTCGCTAACTAGAAATGACGGGTGCTCTTTGAATTTGAGATGAAGAGGGGGTTTTTTTGGAGTTGTTGATGGTGGTTTACTCATTTCAGACGCTTTTCCTTCCCTGAGTGTAATATCCTGCATTTCAAGGAGGCAGGGATGTTTCTTTTTCATCTCTGCAGCCCTGGCAGAGTAGCTACCCCACCAGCATTCACTGAATAGAGGCTGTTCCTAAGTGGCAGCTCCGGAACCTACAGTTGTGTGATTATGTTCACATGTAGGTGGGTGGGCATAGAGTGGATTTGTTAAACGAATAAAATAACAAACTGACAAACAATAGAACAAATGAATGAATTTGGGTCCAAAAAAAGCATGTTTTCAAGTTCCATGTAGGCAGGACCCACCAGTTTGAGACTTCTGTAGTCGGCAGGAGGAGGAGAAATTTTAGGGGAGGATCACAAGGGAGGAAATAGCCAGAAGGTTGATAAAAAGAAATTTTAAAAAAAAATTCCAAACCTGGGTTTCTTCCTTCAGAGATAAGAGCTAGTCACACCAATACCAGAAGGGACCTGTATTAGTCAGTTTTCAGCAGGTTATGCTGCATAACAAGCAACCCCAAATCTCAATTTCTTTCAGCAATGACTCACACTTGTAAGTACATAAAACACAGCTTATTCTTGTATTATTATTGATAAATTACTGTATTATTTACTTGTATTACAACTGCAAACCTACTTTTGCTCACTCCCATATTTCTCACTCACATTGCACGTCTCGGGCAGGGGCCCAGATGCTGTGGCTGTGGTCCAGGCTGTGATCAGGGTCACGTTGGCTCGACATGCCTCTCCTTCCACGACCCAGGATAAGCAGGCAGCTCTTATCTGGGATGTTATGTTCTCAGAGCAGGGTCAGGCGGCGTGCAAGAGGGATGAGGGAAACGTGCAATGCCTCATAAGCCTCCACTGGAAAATATCACGCTGTCACTTAGGCCCACATTTGGGGGAATATGTCAAGTCACGTGGCCAAGCTGGGCAGGGCTGGTGGTAAATGTTTGCTAAGAAAACAGCGTAATTTATTCCTGGGATGTAGGGAACCGGGGGTCCCGTGGGTTTTAAGCTGTTCTCAGAAGCACTCCCCACCCGCCCGTGGGGTACAAGTGAACAGGTTCCAAGACCTCCACCTTAAGCAACAACACCTCCACTAACCTGTCAGGTTGCCACATACAGTTTTATTTGAAAGCTGCTTTAAAAACGTGGGAGGCCCTAGCCCGTTTGGTTCAGTGGTTGGAGCATCGGCCTGAGGACTGAAGGGTTGCAGACTCGATCCCCGGCCCCGGTGGGGCGCGTGCAGAAGGCAGCCAATCAATGATGTGTCTCTCTCACATCGATGTTTCTCTCTCTTTCTGTCTCTCCCCCTTCCTTCCACTTTCTCTAAAATCAATGGGAAAAACATCCTCGGATGAGGATTAACAAAAAAATAAAAAGGGGGCGGGGGAGACTTTAAACAAAACTACTGGTCTAAGACAAGTCCCCCATGTCACAAAGAGGGAGACTGACACCTCCAAGGAGACAGGGGCGAAGCTGGCCAGGGAGTGGCAGAGCCAGGACACACCAGCAAGGTCAGTGTGTGTTCGTATATTCATTCAACAAACACTTGCCACCCAAGAACTCCGGACCAAACTTGGGCCGTCACAGCGTCCTTCTTCATTCTGTCCGTACCTTGACAACTTACTTCGTGCCTAACTCACTCCTTCATTCAACAAATATTTTCCGAGGGCCTACTGTACGCGAGGCTATGGAACAGGCCCTGGGGACATAGCACTGACCAACACCTGGGTATTGGGTTGATGTCCGTCTGTCCCGCTGGATGATGAGCTCTGTCGGGGCTGCCTTTCATTGGGGGCTGAGCTGGGCTCGCCGCTGTCTTCCCCCCTCCAGAGAGTTCCAGAGACATAACCCAGGAAACTACCTCAGGGGGGTGGGGACGGGTCCCGTCTCTCCCAGGGAGTAGGACCCGATGGCCGGGAGCTGTCTTGAAATTGGGGTCCTGGGGAGATTTCCCCCCCAATTCCTTTCATTGTGGCAAAATACACGACATAAAATTTATCATTTTCATCGCTGTTAGGTGTGCAGCTCAGGGGCACTAAGTGCCTTCATATCACTGTGTAACCGTCAGCACCCCCTCCATCCCCAGAACTCTTTTCATCTTCCCAAACGGAGACAGCCACACCCACTAAACCAGCGGTTCTCAACCTGTGGGTCGCGACCCCTTTGGGGGTCAAACAACCCTTTCACAGGGGTCGCCTAAGACCATCGGAAAACACATATATAATTACATATTGTTTTTGTGATTCATCACTATGCTTCAGTTATGTTCAATTTGTAACAATGAAAATACATCCTGCCTATCAGATATTTACATGACGATTCATAACAGTAGCAAAATTACAGTGATGAAGTAGCAACGAAAATAATTTTACGGTTGGGGGTCACCACAACATGAGGAACCGTATTAAAGGGTCGCGGCATTAGGAAGGTTGAGAACCACTGCCCTAAACAATAGCTCCCCACCCCTCCCCTCTCTGCCCCTGGAACCACCCTTCTACTTTCTGTCTGTGAACTTGCCTACTCCAGGTGCCTCATATAAGTGGACTCATTCAGCATTTGTGTGTGTGTGTGTGTGTGTGTGTGTGTGTGTGTGTGATGGCTCATTTCACTTAGCGTAATGTCCTCAAGATTCATCCATGTGGTAGCATGTGTCCAAATTCCTTCCTTGTTAAGGCTGAGTGGATCTGCCAGCTACCACGTTTTGTGGACACACAGCAGCCACGAAGGGGCTCACGTGGTAAGGACTGGGGCTTCCAGACGACGACTGGTGAGGGTGCCGCCTTGAGACTGGACCTTCGGCCCCAGCCCAGCCCGCAGGTGCCTGCAGCCCCGGCTGACACCCTGACCTCCCCCACAGGAGCACCCCTGAGCCGGAACCACCAGCTCAGCTGCCCCTGGTTCCTGACCCGCCGAGACTGTGTGAGATGATGGATGCCAGTGGTTCTGAGCTGCTCTGTTTTGAGGCCATTTGTTAGGCAGCAATGGATGCCGATGTAATCACCACCTTATCCTGCCAACTTCGGCTGCTTCTCAAAGTCCGATCCATCTTCACAGAGTGAAGATCCACCCTCGCGGTGGCTTTGGGGAGGGATGTCATCGGATGCGGATTAACAGGCGGGGAGTTGGGAGTTGACATCGTGGGGATGAAAGGGCTGCTGGGACAAAGGGGGAGCGGTGAGAACGAGGGGACATGGAGGGAACCCAGACTGGGGTGTGAAGACCTGGGCTGGAGTCGGCCTCCGGTGCTTGCTGGCCACATGACCCTCACGGGTGACTCGTCTCCCGGGCCTCAGGTCCATGTCTGACTCTAATAGACTTGGCTGACAGCTCCCTTGTGAGCTTGCAGTCTGTTCGACAGCAGCTAAGGATCTTTTAAATTGCAAATCCGATGTCATCTGGTGCTTAACACCTCTCAGCGCCTTGCAGGGCCTGGATAGAGGCGCACAGCAGTCTGGACTGCACCTCCCCCCGCGTGTCCTGGCCTGGCCCCGCTCACCCGACCCCCCTCACCTTGTTCCCTTCCTCCCCCGGCCTGATGTCCCTCCTGCCCGTAGGTTTCCTGAAGGTGCCTTGTTCCATCTGGCCGTGGCCCTGGGACCTGCCGCCCGTGTGGGATTTTTCGCCTGCAATATGCCCCCTTTGGCCTGCTGACGTCTCCATGTCCTCAGACCTGGCCCCTGGGCCACTCCTCTTGGCTGTGACTGTCGCTTGCAATTGCAAGTGTGTTTGTGTGATAAATGGACACGCGTCTACCTCCCCACAAGTCGGGGAGCAGCGCAGGGCAGGCCCCACCTCATTCCAGGTCGTGGGCACAGCCGGGCTCGTGGCGGGAGCTTGCGTGCTTGTGTGGAAGGAAGGCGTGAGCGGAGGGCCCAGGGCTATGCAGACAGTGGTTTCCATGCCGTCCCCGCCCGAGTCCTGACTTCAGCAGCCCCCTGAGGACTGGGGGTGCAGGGGGGGGCGCGGGAAGGGGCTGAGTAGGCAAACACTCCAGATTTCTATGGGTTCTGAACGCTGGCTGAGCACAGGCAGTACCTGCGGAGTTTTCTATAAACCTGTTGCCTGAGGGCCCCCGCCCCTGGCCCCCAGGTTCTAACCTGCTTGGAATCGGGATAATTAGTTGTCCCCAGGGATAGCCAGTGCCTGGCCAGGAGCAGCCTGGGGCCGGGCAGAGCCGTTCCTAACCTGGACACTGGAGACTCTCACTGCCCAGGACCGGTGAGCAATGAGAAAGCCCCGAGGCTCCGCCGTGCTGGACACTGTGGTAGGACTTCCCTTGATTAGTCCACGTACTCCTCGGAGGACGATGCTGTTCCCACCCGTCCACAGATGGGCCACCAGCACGGAGCGGCCCCGCGCTCAGTTCCCAAGCACCTGGGGCGGAGCCAGGATTGTGGCCCCAGGGGGTCTGGCTCCAGCGTCCAGTGCTGGGCCACTGGCTATGCCACTGACCGTGAGCAGGGACCCATGACTGTCCTTATCCTAATGGCCGCTTTCCCATCTGCAGGGGGCCGGTGGGGGCGGGGCGGCTGCCCACCTGGCATCTCTGTCCGTCCGTCCATTGCCCCCCAGGGATGTGCCCTGAGCCTCCAGCAGGCAGATTGGATGGGTCTGGTGCCCATTCTGGGTTGAGCCTCTTAGACCCTGAAAGCCTCCCCCAGTGACAGAGCCCACTATCACCTTAGGAAGAGGCCGGTCGCTATGGAAACCAAGGGACTCTCCAGCCAACCCCCCCCCCCCCCACACACACACAGGCTTCAAGGAAACCTCTTCAGGGCTCCCTGTGGGGCTCTGCTGGGCAGCAGCCAAGGGGGCTCTAGCTAATTGGGCCCCCTGTCTGGCCTGGATGTCAGGTTAACTCCCAGCACACAGCAGCCACCTGTGCCAGCCCCCCTCCCCCCCTCCCCGCATCCTCCCCCTCCCCTGTCCCCTTGCACCTACACAGGTGCTGCTGCCAGCCCTCCGTGGGAAGGTGCGTTGGCAGGGAGGTCTGCGGATGATTGACGTGTGGGGTTGAGTCTTTAATTAAAATGTGCATCGTGTGCCAGTCAGAAAAGAAAGTTCACCTGGAAGCCAGGGCGTTATCCTCGGCATCCCTGCAAGGGCTCTTCCAGGGGCCGGGGTGACCTAACAGCTGGGGCTGCACCGGCCGCCCCCGAGCCTGCCCTGTGTCTGATCGTGTGGGGGCGTGTGCAGACCCAGCCGCTGGGCCCACACCGACAGCTCTGAGCTGACCCCTACCGAGTTGTGGTTCCCAGCCCTGGCCCGTCAGAATCACCAGGGCAGCTGTTCAAAAATACCCATGCGTGGGCCTCACCCCGTGCGATTCAGTGGAGTCTGGGAGAGTGGCACCGGGCCAGGGCGCTTGGTAAGGATCCGCCAGAGTACGGCCGGGGCGAGAGCAAGCCCAGCCGCCTCTTCACACCGAGGGGGAAACTGAGGCTCCAACGGGAGGCGGGTCCTGCCCAGGCCTCCCTGTGGTAAGGGGCGCTGAGGCCAGCGAAAGGGGACGTGGATCTTCTCACACCCAGGGCTGTGACGGTGGGGGCTGGGGAGCAGCTGCCTCAGAAAAGGGCGGTGGGTGGTGATGGGGAGACCTGGAGCCCAAGGGAAAGGGGCAGCTGTCCCACCCAGGGGCTTGGGGTGCAGTGGGGAGGGGGTGGCAAACCTCGCTCTACCGTTTAGAAGCGTGTGGAAGAGGGTGAGGCCTTTCCAGCAGCAGCAGCGTCACCCGGGAGCGGGTTAGGGAGCATCTCAGGCCACTCCAGACCCACTGACTCAGGCTCTGCATTTTAACAAGACCCCGGCGATGCGGGCGCATGCTCACATTTGGGGAGCCCTGCGGGAATGGGTCCCGCGTGGGCACTACGACACGAGTTCGAGCTGTGTGGCCCGAGGAAAGCTCCACGATGTCTCCATCTGTTGTGCCCGAACCTGCAGATGTCACCGCTGAAGGGACCAGGGACGGGGAGCCAATGGACCGAGTGCCCCCAGCAAAGGAGTGTCCGAGCCGCCGGACACAGAGCGAGGTTTCAGTCCCGTGCCTTTCCCTCCGCTGCGCTGCCTCCCTGCGGCGCCGGGGGCCGGGGTGCTGCAGATATAGCCAGCTCTCCGAGGGCCTCCAAGTTCTTCTGTTGTTATGTCATTTTGTTCAAGAAGATTCATTGCTAGAAATCGCCTCTCCCATCTGTGAAACTGGGGACTTGGTCTCAGTCCCATGTCTTCGTGTTCTAAAAAAATAACGAATCTATCAAAACAAAGTTGGTGCCAAGGAAGAGAAGTCATTTGAACTGGAGGGAAAAGAATGATGTGTCTACCTTCCTCCTCCTCCTCACTTGTTCTTGGCAGAGTGTTGTGCATGCCTGCGCCTGCCATGCCTGTGCATGTGTGTGCGTGTGTGCAAGGGTGTGTCTTGCAAGCAGGCATGGTGTGTGTGCATGTGTGCGAGGGTGTATCTGTGTTGCATGTGCATATGTGTGTGCATGCATGGCTGTAATTGCATGTGTTCCTGTGTGAGTGATGGTATACATTTGTGTGCATGCTTGTGTTCCACATGCACAAATGTGTGTTCATGTGTACGTACAAGTATCTCTGTGTACAAGCATGTGTGTGAACTAGTGTGTGTAAGCATGTGTTCATGTGTCTTGTGATATGCCTATGTGCATGTGGGTGCTCATGTGTACGAGTGGACACATATGCCTGTGTGTCCATGCATGCATGTACCTGTGTGTGCTATGTGTGCGCGTGCATGCATGCGTGCACCCGTTCCTGTGTGTGCATGGGTGTGCACATGCGTGTCAGGCAGTGTGGAACATTAGGGGGCTTAAAGGCTACATTAGGAGGGGAAAGGTTGGGAAGCCCCCCAAGTCCCTGACGTTCAAGGGTTTAGCATGCAGTTCGGCTGCAAGTGACCCAAAGGCCGGGGGCTGGCGACCGTTTGTACTCCGGATGAGGCCGAAACGGCAGCCTGGCACGGAGCTGGTGCGGGAGCCTGGCTGACCCCCCGGGATTAGCGCTGTTTCCTCCAGGAAAATGGCCTCAGAAGAATTCCCATTGCTAGTGCTAATCAGGGCAAGAAAGATGAAACCTCTGAAACAGTATTGGCTTTTAGTCTGAAAAACAGAAGCAGGGGGTGGATTAAAGAGCAGAGCCTCACTCAGCCCGGCTGAGCCTGCAGCTCCTGGTTCCCACCATATGCTGCTCCGGCGGAAACCAGAAGGGAGTCTGCCGGCCGCCCAGGAGCCCTGAGCCAGCGCAGAGCCGCCCAGGCGAGAGCGGCCGGCTGGTGAGCGACCCACCTCACGGGAACAACCCACGTCCTCGCTTTAGAGCCACTCACCGCCCAGGACAGCAGCCTCGCATGTCACTCACACTTTGCTGGGGACAGTGCTTCCCAGGGGGCATTTTTAAAGACTGTGTGTCTGGTGTCAGCCCAGTCGGCCCAAGGACCAAAGGGTCTCGGGTTCAGTTCCCGGTCAAGGGCACGTGCCTTCGGTTGCAGGCTCGTCCCCTGTTGGGGCCCATGTGAGAGGCAACCAATCCATGTGCCTCTCTCGCAACAACGTTTATCTCTCCATCTCTCCTCCCTCTGCCCTCCCCTCCACTCCCTCTAAAAAAAAAAATCAAAAGAAAAATATCCTCGGATGGGGATTAAAAAAAAAGAACCTGCGTCTGATTTCCCGTGACTGCCAAGGGTCCACAGTTAGTACAAGCATAAGAAAAAAATGGGGGGGGAGTTGGGTGAAGTCAAACTTTAAACGCGTGAAAATTATTAGCAATCATAGCTGAATGGCTCGTTGACATTGCGAGCTGGTGACCTGGCAGGCGCTGAGCTAAGAGCTTTAATGTGCAGTGTAATTACATTTATTTTAAGTAGAATAATGCAATCCCCTACCTCCAGGAAGTCCTTCCTGCTAAAATTCTGCAAACCCTTCAGAGGCAGTGAAATTGTCACTTCCTCTGAGAAACCTTTCTCACCTTTCCCTGAAGGAAGGCACCTGCCCGTCCCTCCGACCCCCTGGTCCCCTGAGCCCCTTCTCCCTCTGCCCCCAGCGCCCAGCGCCCACGGGGCCTGTTTGTGGGTGAAAATAAACGGTACCCTGGCTTCTTCCTCCAGGCCCCACCCCCTGGCTGCAGCCATCACCTCGGCTCCTTTCTCATTTTGGATAAAATTGATTCGGGCCTTTCTACTTCGGGTTTAATTTCTTGTAAAAATATTAGAGAGCTGAGAACACACTCTCTTGGGGACCGGCCTCCGTCCCCAGCAGGCAGCACACCAGGACGCCGATGGCCGTGGAGTGAGGACACAGGCTCCCCTGCAGCTCCGCGGGCTCAGGCGCAGCCGTCCCGCTCCCTCCCCGCCCTGGCCCTGCCCTCCCCTTGGAGGTCAGCCAAGCCTCCCCCCCACCCCCTCCAGTGCCCTGGAGCCCAGCCATTCCCACATCCTCAGTCATCAGCCCTTCCTCCTCTCCCGTGTCATCTTTCTTTTCTGGGTCTTTCTCAACAGCATCACAGCGAGTTCAAGCCTCTCCATCTCAAAGAATAACAGTGACACTGGCGACGAACCCCCCTGAACCCCTGACCCCCCTAATTCTGCACCGCGTCTCTCTTCCATATTACAGCCGTGCTTATTAAAAAGTTTAAAAGAAAAGGCCAGGCTGGTGTGGCTCACTGGTTGAGCGCCGACCTATGAACCAAGAGATCACCAGTTCGATTCACAGTCAGGGCACATGTCCAGGTTGTGGGCTCAAATCCCAATAGGGGGCGTGCAGGAGGCAGCCAATCAATGATTCTCATCATTGATCTCTCTCTCTCTCTCTCTCTCTCTCTCTCTCTCTCTCTCTCTCCCTCTCCCCCCCTTCCCTTTTCTCTCTCTCTAAATCTATTTAAAGAACATATTTCTCATCCCGTTCACATTCTCATAGAAGAGACATGCAATCAACAAACGCATCGCCAGGAGTCCAGTCCGGAAAGATAAAGCAGCGAAGAGGCTGGAGAGTGGTGGACCTGAGAGCAGAGGGAGAGGGGTCAGGGGGCTTCTCTGAGGAGGGGACATGTGAGCAGAGATATGAATGAAGTGAGCAATGAGCCAGCGGGGTCTCTAGAGGAAGCTCATTCCCGGCAGAGAGAAAACTGCAGTGCAAAGGCCCTGTGGCAGCACGTAGTTTGGGTGTTTCACGGAAAGCTGGGCTTTCGTCCTCAGTGCTCTGGCTCCACGAGATCTAGTCCCTGGCACATTCCATTTAGAAACTGGGTTAGCGTTTGCTAAGCTGTTAGAGTCACTCCAACCTCATCTCCCCCAGAGAGAGGTCAGTCGGAACCTCGTCCAGGCAAGGGGCCCCTCTTCTGAGCTTCCACAGCCCCCGTCACAGCATGTAACAGACTGCATTGCAGTTACTGCGAATGGGCTGCTCGGTTCTTTGTGGGGCAGGGACTGCCCCTGATTCACTTCTGTGCGGAGGTGCAGGGAAGCGATGTACCCAGGGCTGGCTCCTAAGAGGCACACAGCAGAGCTGATGCTGCCGGGTGGGGCCACATGGGGTGTGTGGCCGCCCCAGGCGGCCCACAGGGACCCTCACTGGTACAGAAATAATTATGGCTGGCACTTACTACACGGCCTCTGAAACATCTATAGTATTACCCCTGAGATTTCGGTGCCTTTGTTAAACATCCACCACGCTGCGGGCATGGACCGTCCGTCAGTCCCATAGCACCAGGCAAGGACAAACATCCGGCTTCCCCAGCTTTTTGTGCACAGAAGACCTCAGCCCGAGGAGGAAGGGAAAGTCCTCTGAACGAAGACTGAGATGTCCATCATGCGCTGAGGATGTTTTGCTGTTGTTAATCCTCGCCTGAGGATATTTTCCCCATTGATTTTTAGAGAGAGTGTAAGGGAGGGAGGGAGGGGGGAGAGAGAGAGAAAGAGAGAGAGAGAGAAACATTGATAGGAGAAAGACACATGGATTGGTTGCCTCCTGCACAGGCCCCAACCAGGGCTGGGCATCGAGCCTGCAATCCAGGTATGCGCTCTTGACCGGGAACCAAACCCCAAACCCTTCAGTGGGCCGGTGGATGCTCCAACCACTGAGCCACCAGCCAGGGCCTGAGGATTTTTCACTGAGGCTGCTTGCCACCTGAAATGCCTTGAGTATAGATGAGAAAAATCATGAAAAAGTCTGTTTTCATCAAGGGACAGGGAAAAATAGAGCCAGATGCAGTTTAAAGGAGCAGCGGGAGGTCAGGGCAGCCCTCTGATGGGGGCGACTGGGCAGAGCTGAAGTCAGGTTGCAGGTGAGGTCCTGAGGCCTGGCACTGCAGGAGGCGACTGGGCAGAGACTGTCAGCTGGCCAGCGGATGGATGGCTCCCCGCTTTCTCTGCAATGATGAGTCACCATAGGGCCCCGGCCACCTAGCAGGGAGCTGCCTTTCCCAGACCTTCTCAGGGTGGGGAGGTCACGTGACTGAGCCTGGTCAGGGGAAAGTGAGTGGAAGGGATGCGTCCGGGGCGCCGAGAGCAGCAGGGATGCATCCTCTGCACGCTTTTCCCTCATCCTTCACGGAACCTGAACGTGGCGGTGGCTTCGACCTCGCCGACAGCGACAAGACTGTGGAGATGGAACCTGAATGACCGGGTGGAGCAGAGCCACCCTCTGGCCTTGCACGCTTACCTCGAACTCTCCCAAGGAAAAAAAAAGCCAAGCGCTCCTTTTGCTGTGAGCTGCAGGGCGCCTCCCGCCCTGTGAATGACACCTGCCTGCTTCCTGAAGCACGTCCCCCCTGCTGCCTCTCCCGCCAGAGCAGCCCCCCAGCTGGCCCAGTTACAAAAGCTCTGGGGAGGAAACATGCTTTGCAGTCAGACTCGGATTCAAGCCCAGATCTGCCACTCAGCTGTGCAACCCTGGGCAAGTGGCTTTACCTCTCTGAGCCTCCGTTTCCCACTATGCAAAAAGGGATTCATCATCCTTCTACATAGCTTTGCCATGAGGATCCAATGAGAGGGTACAGGTAACAGGCCCGGCACAGTGCTTGGTGCACAGTAGGTCTTCAACACAGGTCAGTTCCCGTTCCCTTCCCCCTTTCCCGTCCCCCGTTCCCAGCAGCTTTTGCCTCTGAGTCCTGGTTGGCTGACCTCCCGTCAGCACCCCCCTCCCCCCTCTATCTCCTCCACCCCCCCCACCCCCACCCCCGCCACCTCCCTGCCAAGCTGTGACGCAGACTGAAGTTTTTCTTTTGAGTAAGTGACAGGTTCAGGGAGGCAGAACAGAGCAAGTACTTAGAATTCGCAATGCAGAATTCTCTGAAATCAGACTCCCAGCATGCCCTTTCTCGGGCCGGGAATTAAATGGGCTGCCCTGGGCTTGTCTCTGAAGGGTCTCCCACGAGAAGAATTTTCCTACAATCTTATTCCATCCTCTGTCCCAGGGCTAAGAAGAGATTTGCTGGGGAAATCTTCTCCCTCCGCCAAAGCCCTTTGCTGGCTCACCCCACTCCAGGGCGAGAGTGTGGGATGCAGGGACTGGGGCCGGAGCAAGCGTGTTCTGTTTAGCAACGATCGGAATGTTGTGGGTTATGTAACAGGAATATTAATTCTCTCGTAGACAGCGCAGGGCTGTGAGGGGCTGTGGGTGTGCTGTCTGGTCCGCTGCCCTCCTCCCCACCTCTCATTTAGAGCCGAACCAGATGACAACTGGGCAAGGACATGGCGCCCTTGGGGTCGCACATGGAGGAGGTCGGTTGGCTGGGCCGGAAGCCGTGCTTGTGTGGGAGGCTCGCTGTGGTGCCCCCCCATCCCCCCCCCCCCCCCCAGCCCGGTGGCTTCCCTGTTCAGCGCGTCTAGAGGTGCAGGGCTGACCTGCGGTGCAGAGGGACTACCCAGGTGTGGGGAAGCGTCGGAGCGACTTGCCTCCCACACTGATCGTCTGGGGCTGGGCTGGGCCAAGGATGGGAGGGGCTGGGCTCCTGGGTGGGCAGAGGTAGGGCGCTCTCCCCGGCTCCCTGCATCCCAGGGTCACCTGGTTTTGCCGCCACCACAGCCGGGCGCACCTTGCTTTGTGACTGTGCAGGCAGGGGCTTCTCGCTCTGGATTGCGAGCTCCCCGCACGCAGGGGCCTGCCCTGCTTGTCTCTGAGCAGGTAGTGCAGGGCCTGACCTGCCCTCCGTCTCAGGCCTTGCACCTACATGCAGGGAACTTTGCTGACTGATCAGCAGCACAGACCCGCCCACAACTCCCAGTTGCAAATCCTTTCCTCGCCCACATGGAGCTCGGTGGCCTCTGGTGTGGACTCCCCGACCTGCCCCCTCACCGGCTCTGCCATCTTGGACATGATGCTAAAATCAGATAAACATGAGGAGCACGTTTCTCCGGGAGCTGAAGACCCGAGGCGGTGGGGGGGTGAGGGGTGGAAGGCATGCAGCCGGACCCGGCCCGTTCCCTTCCCTTCCCCCTGGGTCCAAGGTGGCACGTTCAGGGTTGTACCAGGACAAGGCCTCCTCCCTCTCCCTCCACCTGCCACCCACCCCTGTCCCGTCTCATTGCCCAGGAAGGCACACTCTGCTCATCCAGAAAGTCGTACGTCCTATCAGCCGTGCACAGGCCTGGGCAGTGTCCTGCCCTCAGGGCTGACCGTCCACGTGGTGACTCTTTCTTGCGGGGCTGTCCCGGCCACAGGAGGGGTTCAGCAGCGTCCCTCACCTCCTCCCACCAGATGCCAGGAGCACGACACCCCTCCCCCACCCCTACCCAGTTCCGAGACATTGCCAAATATCCCCTGGGGGCAAAATCGATGCTCTATGGGAGCCACATGGAGCCCAACCATGGTGACGCCAACGGGCTGACGGTCCCCAGGGTCCTCTCCTCTCTCACCGGGCCACCCCTCTAGAGGGACAGACGCTCAGCACCCCCCCAAGAGGGCCCAGGAGGGCCTGGGCTAAGAGAGGCTTGGAGTCGATTCCCCCCTCCCCCCACATCCTTAACCGTGAAGACTGACACCGACACAGAGCGAGGGCCCCAGCAGGTGCCACTCGGGGAGGGAAAGACCAGCTGTGGGGGGAAGAGGCCACCTCCTCTTGGACATGCACACGGTCAAGGACACGGCTTAGAAACAAACCCACTTTAATATTAGAGAGGATACACAGAGATCTGGGCGAGGCCAGGCCGCACACCTGCCCTGGCCAAGGTATCGGAAGGGTCGGGGCGGGATGGGCAGGGGCACAGATGCAGGTCAGGGCTGCTGCAGTGAGCAGCAGGGGCCAGGGTGCGGGCGGAGGGTGTGCAGAGCTGAGGCTAGGGCTTGTGTGTATGTGTGTTCGCAGGTGTGTACACTGCCTACGTGGGCACAACGTACACCGAATCTACAGGAGCCTCAGAGGCAGCATGAGGAGAGGACACACATCACGGTGTGTGCTGAATGCCCAGACCTAGCCCTGTGTCTGCCGCTCCTAGACTTGCTGTGTGACCTCGGGCAAGTTGCTTACCCTCTCTGGGCCTTGGAAAGAGTCACTAGATGATTATTAAGGTTCTCTGTGGCCCCAAACATCAATATTTTCAGAAAAGTAAAGTACAAAGTGTATTTAAGAGCTGATGACAAGAGCGTTTGGTCTAGAGGTTCAAATCCCAGCAGGCCTGGTACCCAGTACCGCCCCATCCCGGGCACGAGAAAAAGACCCACTGGGAGTCTTTACACCTGCTTCTCCCAGGCTCGGCTCTGGCTCCCGGCTGCTCCTCCAAGCCTCCCACCAGCTGTGTGTGCGGAAGGCAGTGGGACAGCAGGGTGGGCAGAGGCGGGCGGGGGAGGGGAAAGAGGCCAGGCCTGGGGAAGGCCCTGGCCTTGGGGTCATAAAGTGCATCACTCACCCCGTTTCCAGCACACAGTGGCCCAAGCACCGAGGAGAGCCTGGTTCTAGATGGAGCTCTGTCCTGAACTAGCTGGGGGGGGTGGGGTTAGGGGTGTTGGGACAGAAGCGGCCCAACACCCAGCCCCGCCTGGGTGAGTGTGGACTGTAAAGCTCAGATGGAGGGCAGTGTCCAGCTGCAGACAGGCCATGGAACCCCGCCGGGGCGCGGGGGAGGCAGTGGACATGAACTGGGTGGGGGCCTGGCCAACGAGGGGTCACTAGGCTTTTACAGTACAAGGATTTCCATTCCTACGCTACACACGACGTGAGAACAGCTGTAACAACAAAGTAAACCAGCAGACGGGCGAACCTGGGAGAGGAGGCGGAGGGAGGCAGGTGGTCCCGGAGACGGACGTGGCCCCAGAGACGTGGCTGCACCCCCTTCCACACACAGATGCCCCTGGCTTGAGGTCCCGGACAGCCAGGGCCCACGTGGGGGGCAGGGGTAGAAACAGCTGAGCCAGAGGGCAAGAGTTTCAGGATTGGGAGTGCAGGGCTCTCCTAGCTGCCAGCTGAGCCAAGCTGGGTCTCACGGCAGGACAGCCGAGCTCTCCCGGCTGCTCTGGGTGCTGTTTTCATCCTGGCGCCGTCCCAGGAGGCCCTGTGGGGTGCAGGGGTCCTGGCCCCTCTGGCATCAGTGTTTCTTATGACCCAAGGCCAGGAAGGCTCGACTTGGGTCCCTGCATCAAGTCCAGCTGTCTCCCAGCCTCGTCTCCTGCTTGCGGAGATCCGTCCCCATCCGGCGGAGCAGGGACCAGGGGGATCCGTGGAATCAGAGGGAGGAGGCAGGGAGGCAAGAGAAGGTTCAGAGGTTCAAGGCTGGGGTCCTCCAGTCTGGCGCCAACGACTGCCATTGGGGGGTCTCTTGGGGGGTGCGGGCATCCGGGCCGCCTCCCGTAAGGCACTACCCGAGCCCCGCCCCAGCGTCCCTCCCGCTCACTGGATGGTGCACTTGTCCCGCTCCCGGGCCTGGCCCTCCCGGAGGACCTTGGCCTTGATGTACTTGAGGTCACTGTTGACGCTGGGGCGGCGGGCGAAGGGCGAGACCATGCCGTAGGCGTCCGTCTCCTTGACGCGGCGCATGCAGAAGGGCCTGGGGTGGAAGGCGTCGCCGTACTGCACGGAGATCTTCCGGTGCAGGGCGGGGCTCATCTCGTGGGGCAGCTTGGCCATGCTGAAGAGCACGTAGAACATCTCGTCCACGTTGGTGTTCTTCTTGGCCGACACCTCGAAGTAGGCGCAGTTCTCGTCGCCCGACACCAGCAGCTCGGCCTCGGTGGCGGGCACCTGGCGGCACAGCTCGCCGTGGTCGTTCTTGTTGCCGCAGATGACCATGGGCAGCTCCGCCGCCTCCTTGGTCTTGTTCTTCAGGCAGGACTTGACCTCCAGGATCTGCTTCTGCAGGCGCTTGACCTCGTCGAAGGACTCCCGGCTGTCCAGGCTGAACACCAGGATGAAGACGTCCCCTGTGGGAAGAGAAACCCCAGGCGGTGAGTTCGCAGGCGGCTCCCGACAGCCCTCTCCCCCACGAGGCCGCGCAGCTCACCGGTGGCACCGCCTGGCTCGGACACGGTTCATTCACCCCCGTTTCCCCGCAGGGCTGAGTGACTTAGGCGCTTGTGGGGACGGTGGTAAAATAACAATAAATACAACGTCCACGAGAGGAGGGGTCCTGCCTGTCTCGTTCAGGGCACACCCCAGGCCGGGAGCTGCACCTCACGCACAGCAGGAACTCGGTGGGCATTGGGTGGCCCGGGTGTGCGTCTTGCCTCCTCCACTCATCAGCCACACGGCCTTCAGGGGACCACGTGACCTCAGGGGACCACGTGACCTCAGGGCGCCATGCGACCTCACCAATCTCATTTCCCCATCTGTCCCATGTGGACGCAGCACTGCCCTGTGGGATGACCTTGAGGGTCACAGGAGATGACTGCAGTGACGCTGGCCAGTGGTTTTGGGTATCAACAATGCTAATGAGAACACGCACCTTCAGGAGCCGGCACGGGCCACACACTTCATGCCCACCGTTTCCCTGAGTCCTTACAAGACCTCTGTGAGGTATGTTACCTTCGTGGTACAGTGAGCAAACTGGGGCTCAGAAAGGGCGAGCAGCCTGCCCCAGATCCCACAGCTCCATATGGCCAGGCCAAGATTGGGGGCCAAGTCTGTCCTCGCCTAGCCAGTGCCCGGCACACAGTAGGTGCTCTCTGCTTCTTGAATAAATCTTGAGAAGAATAAGCGAGTGCTGGCTTCCAAGGGCCACACTACCCCTAGTTTAGCTCACGGCATCACTGGAGGAGACCTTTGAATCTGAAACAGGGACGATGTGGAGGGGCAGGGGTGGAGAAAGGGCTGCCGCCTTCATCCCAATTTCCAGATCTTACTACAGTGATCACAACCTCACGCTCAAAGACCCTTCCTCACCTTGGTGAGATGGCCAGATCCCTGCTTTACCGATGCGGGAACAGAGGCTCAGTGCGGCGGCAACCGGCCCAAGTTCTCGAGAGGATGAAGCGGTTCCAGGCCTGGCAGCAGCCGCCCATTCCTCTGGACCCCAGAGCACACGTCCGTCCCCAGGATAGCACTTGCCACGCTCAGAACTGTGCACCGGCCAATGGTGCGCTCTGAACAGTGAGCTCTGGAGCAGGGGGGCCTCATCACCCTCTCCGCCTCCCAGGGCCCGGCACACAGTGGGTGCTCATAAAGCCCGCTGAATGGATGCGAAGGGATGGGATGGAATGAATGACGGTGTGGGCTGTTTAGAAAAGCACTTGCCAGGCAGTACCAGCCTGGCAACCGATTCCACTTGGGCTGCCAAACCCGTCCCATCAGGCTAAGCCGGGGCCCCTGAGGATTCGGCAGCCTCGACATATTCAAATGCGAGCCTGCGCCAAGCTTCAGAGTCAGCGGGCCGTGGTGGGCAGCTGGGAGAGGTGGCGGCAGAAGGGATGGTTTTCAGACTGCCCTGCGCATCAGCACCAGGTCGGAAAGGAGGCACGGATGGGTGAGTGGAACAGCAAGCAACAGGCAGATGTGCTCAGAATGGTATATGCACGGAAAAGAGCAACCGACGAAAATACTCTCTGCTGTGGGGATTCCAACAGGAATGTTAATGTGCTTGTGGGGGAGGGCCGGAACAGTCCACGCCACACTGAGGGGTGGCCACCCCCGGAGGGGGCAGGGCCGGGGGAGGGGACATGAGTCAAGGGGGCTTTTCAGCCTGGTCTACGTGTTTAAAGGAGGGTGTGTTTGTATATATTGTTTGTGTCATTCAAGATTAATTTTGAAAACATGCCTATGGTCGCTCTCTGCCTCTCCCCCTCTCCCTGCCTCAGATGTCAGCCTAGTTACATGGGTGGGCCCCAGGCCCCTCCCCAAGGGCTGACAGTCCTGCAACAGCCACCCTGTGCTGGAAGTGCCCCATGCACTTTCCTCCATTCCTCTCAGCCTCACTGGAGGAGGAGAGGCTATGCCCGAGCAGCTGGCAAGGCTGCAATTAGGACCTCTGATCACATGTCTACGCCACCCCCATGGTGGAGTCAGGACTCGAACCCAGGTCAGTCCAGGGCTCTTTCTATTCACACACCGCCTCTCTGAAATATGGACTATTTCACCCCAAGCCTGGCACCCCAAGAGGGGGCATGAGCAGGGTGTGGGGGGAGGGTGAGCATGACATGGGATTCTTGGTGCAGAAGCATCTGATTTGAGGGTGACTCTGGCGGTGACTGGAGAGGGGGTTACTTGCTCTTTCCGTCCCTTCATCACCGCCCAGCGATGGGTGGGCGTGGCCTGGGACAGGCCTCCGCAGAGCCCGCAGCAGGCACGCTGCACACGCTGCTTTACTTCCCACCGATACTCACTGAGCACTTGCTATCTGCTCACCCAGCGCCTCTCACCTGTTAACTCATTTAGTTCTCACAATGGCTGATGTGATGCCAACAACAGAGGAGAAAAGTGAGGCACGAAGAGATCAAGCCCGTGCCCAGCACCAAACCAGGACGCAGGGGAACCAGGACTTGGACCCAGGCAGCCTGGCTTCTAGGCCTGCCCCCTTCGTTACCACACGAAACTGCTGGCGTCACGTGAGTGACGGCCCAGCCCCCATCTCCACCTGCCCCTTCATCCCCAGCAATCTCGCGGGGCTGAGCGGCTTCAGGATAGCTTAGTGGTAAAGCACGAGCCAGACTTCCAGTCATCAGCGGTGTTACCACCGGAGTAACGTAACCTCGCTGGGCCCCAGTTCCCCCACCTGTAAAACAGAGGCGAATACCCGTCTCCTAGGTTAGCTGTGAGGATTAAATAAACAAATGCCGAACTCTGAGACTGGGCCCCAGACACATAGCTCTTAGTAACTGTTAGCTATCACCACCACCGTTACGTCATTACTACCGAGCCCCCAGCACGGGCAGGGCCCCCGCCTGCCCTCTGGCTGACCCCCACCGGGCTCCTGTTCTTACCGCTCTGAGAGGTGGCAAAGGACAAGAGACCTGAGCCCAGCAGACTGGCCATGGGCCCCGGAGCCCTGCTGAGTCACCTCCCTCAGGAGGAAGGCGGCAGCCCCTGTGTTCCCGGGAGAGGGACATCCCAGCCCGTCTGTCAGTTCCTGGTCGGGAAGGCCGCTCTGGAGTCCTGGGTAATGGATCCAGAGCTGGACAGAGGGAATTTGGGCCCTGGCACCAACTTTGCCCGGACAAGCGGCAATACTGATGTCGCCTGCACAGCGCACGGGGCCTCTGTGACCTTCGTCTCAGACGATGGGCAGGCAAGCACTCTGCCCGCTGTAAAGCGCTGGGCACATAGCCCACATGCACGGCACCCACGCCCAGCCCAGGCACCCACCTGTGAGGATGGAGAGCCTGCGCATGGCGGGAAAGGGGTGGTTGCCGGACGTGTCCAGGATGTCCAGCTGGTACATGTCGCCGCGGATGTTGTAGACCTTCCGGTGGAAGTCCTCGATGGTGGGCGTGTACTGGTCCTCGAAGCGGCCGTTGAGGAAGCGGGAGACAATGGAGCTCTTGCCCACCCGGGAGGCGCCCAGCACCACCATGCGGTACGAGTTCTTGGCGGGCACGCTGAACGTGCAGTTCCCGCTGGACAGGGTCTTCATCATGGCTCGGGGCTGCGACAGAGAGCGGGAGCGGGGTCAGCACCCATCAGGATCCCCCCAGGACCCCCAAGCCCCCGTCACTCTAGTTGGACCCCCAAGCCCCTGTCACTCTAGTTGGTTTGAGCTCCGCTGAGATCTGCCTCCGCTCCCCAGCTCAGGCGAGTCCCTCCCCCGGAACACCCCCCTCCCTTGTATGTTTCAGGGTCTGGCTCAAATGCTACTCCTGTCTGAAGGCTGCTCGGACCCGACCCACCCTGGCAGGAACCCCTTCCTCTCCAGAGCAGAGGAACGAGAAATGGATACGGGCCCCTGAAATAGCGACCCCCAGGCCGCCACACAGGGAGGTGCAGGCGGGGAAAACGGGGCTCAGAGGAGTCACAAAGGGGGGTACGTGCTGGCCCCCACCCCTGAGTGCCCCGGGTCAGTGGCCTGGAGTGCCTCCCTCATGTACGCAAAGGCTCTCTCCGACATCTTACAGCTCTGTCTGCCATGATGCCGAGAACTGAGGCGGAGACAGATCCTGTGTGCAAGTCTCCTGGCACACGTCCTGCCCACCCAGGCGACGGACAGCCGCTGCGCAGTAAACTGGCTCTCAAAAAAATACCTTTTGAAAAAGCTCTGATTGCTAGCGTTTGTCGATTTCCCCGGCGTACATACTGCCACCGTGGCTGATTCCAGCGGCCACAATGTCAATGAATGACTTGCCAAGAGGCGCACACAGTGAGGCTGCTCAGCACACCGCTGACCCAGGCCGGGAGCCAGGCTAGCGATCACCATGAACCAAGCCCCTGCCGCATGCCAAGCACTGTGCTAAGTGTAGACGAATAATAGCTGGCATTTATTTTGCAGTTAATAAATTCCAGAATGTTCCAAGTGATGAGAACACGTCCTAACCTCCTTCGCCCCTCAGTGATCCCAGAAGGCAGGTGGAGTTATCCCAACGTACAGACGAGGGCATTGGAACACAGCGGAGCTCGGTAACTTGCTCATGGTTCCACACCTGTCTGCCACCAGCAGAGGAGGGAGGGGCCGCAGGCAGGCTGCCCAGTGCCGTGGCGTCTCCTCACCCCCTCCCTCTGAGGCACCTCTTATCTTCCTCATTTCACAAATAAGGACCCTGGTGCTTAAAGGCTACGTGACTGGCACCCGAGTTAATAAGGGTGGCTCCAAGGACAGTGACTCCAAGCTAAGACCCCCACGCCCCCACCCTACTCATGTCTGAAGCCATCTTTCCATTTACCACAGGATTTCAGTGCCGTGTACACAGCTGGCGCTCAATAAGTGATCCATGAATGAATGAAGCAAATGGCTCTGCCTCTGGGCTCTTCTCCCTCCACCCCCGCCCTGCCTGGCTGGCCCGGGGGCGGTGACAAGGAGGGTCTCAGTGCCTTAGGCACACGCATAGGTGGGCAGTGGGGAGCCGGGGATACAAGATCAACAGCAGCGAACCCTTCTCAGTCTCCTTCAGAGCTGTGACCAGCCTGGGCCTCCAGCAGAGATGGGGGGAAGAGGCCCCAACAAGGACATCCCCTCCCCAAGTCCCTCTACAGGGAGCTTGACTCTGCTGGTAGTCACCTCTGTCTAGACCGAGAGGGAAGGAGGCCAGCAGCCCCCAGAAACAGTGTTTGTCTCCATCCCCACCTACCCCAGCCTCTACCCATAGGGCTCCTCTTACGGACATGCTAATATCAGGGACTGAATGGGCTAAGGCCCAGAGAGAGGAGACAGAGTCAGAGAGAGGAGACAGGGGCTCAGAGAGAGGAGAGAGAGAGAGGAGGCAGGGAATCAGAGAGAAGAGGAGGGAGTCAGAGAGAGGAGGCAGGGAGGCAGGGAGAGGCAAACAAGGAGAGGGAAAATCTGTGGCTTTCTTCTGTGAGAGAAGACTGTGAGCCTTCACGTGGCCTCAACCACGTGGGACTATGTGAGGCTCACGGACACCTGGATGCCAGGTGACAGCACCCCTGTGGGCTCCGCCTTCCACCCTCGCATCTCTCCCCCTTCTCCTCCCCCAGAGGAGCTGTGGGCAGTGCTGTGGGCACAACTTCTCCACCCCACTGCCTGCTCCTCTCTATCCTCAGCCAGGCTGACACCTACATAGTGAGGAGCAGTCAGGGGTCAGAGTTCAGAGGGCCCTTTTCGGGGTGACAGTCCACCCTGGTGGTTCAAGGGGACAGAGGAGTCCCTGAGTGCAGGTCTCTGACTTGGCAGACCCCCCACTCCAGGCCCATTCTAAGGGCACCTGGGAGGCAGAAAGGCCCGAAGCAGAGTTGGGGTGGGGTCATCCTGGGGGAACAGTCACCCCAGCCAGGCAGGCTTCCATCACTGGGTACTTTGTGTTCGTTATTCCAATGACTTCACAACAGCCCCACGAAGAGGGGACCACCATCGACTGGAGTCGCTTGCCCCGGTTCACAGAGATGAGTGGCCGGGCCAGGGTTAAAGTCAGGCCGTGGGCTCCAAGCCTGCGCTCTGGCCTCTTTGAAGACCCATCCCCAGACCAAACCGGAGCCTTTCACAATGGTGACTGACTCAGGGAAGCCTCGGCCGGAGTCTGGGAGGAAATGACCCCCGAGGCCCGCTACAGTCTCCTTCCCTCTCCCTCCAGGCAGCTGGGCGCCGGCACACTGCCCAGGGCTCTCCAGCAAACCCTGCTCCCGCTCCCAGCGCATGCATCTGGGGGCTCGCCCCTTCTTCCTGGAGCCCCTCCCCCAGGGCCTGCCTGGAAGATGGAGGTCAGGTGAGCAAGGACCGCAGGAGAGAGTGTGGCCGCGTCCTTCCCTGTGAGCACCCCAGAGCTCCGCCACTGCACTGCCCCCCCTCCCTCCCACACACCTCGAGCCTCCTCCGCTGGGCATGTCGCAGCCTCGCTGGACACACGGATTCGCCAGCCTCCGTGCCCACGCTGAGATGGGTCCTGGGGGCTTTGCAAAGCCAACCTCACCACCCTCGGTGGCTCAGGATGGAGGCAGGCAGGCAGGCATCACCGGCCAGCAAACCAGCTCAGCCTTTCACCAGCTCAGCGACCTTGGGCAAATGGCCTGGCCTGGGGGGGTTGGTTGGTCATCTCTCAAAGGGAAATGGTAAAAGCAAACCCAGAGTGTGGCCCAGAGAGCCCAGTGAGAAGCCTAGAGGCTGACACAGCTCCTGGCACACAGCAAGCGGGCCCCTTGCTTCCTGACGCTTCTGCGAAGGCAAGGGGCTTTTTGGAGCAGCCACTGGGGTGGGACTGGAGAGCAGGCAGAGGTCTTGGGGGACCCCGTCTTGTGTCCCTGATGCCAGGGGAAGCCTGAATCACGGGCTCCTGAGCTGGCTGCCCTTCCCAGCCTGGCCTCCTACCTCCCAGGAGGTCCTGGACAATATCCTTCCTCCTCCTCCCAGGGCTGAGGGCAAAGAGGAGAGGTCAGAGGGAGCCCCTCAGAGGTGCGTGGGGTCCCTCTGGCCAGCTGAGTACAGGACACCCATCCTGGGAAGGGACTCACTCAGGGAACACTCCGTGCACCAACCCAGAGAAAGCTAAGGAACTCTGGACAAGGAAGGTGCTCCTCACTCCTCCCTCCTCAGAGGGGGTCCTCCTCAGGGCGGGGGGTGGGGGGGGAGGGAGACCGGACTGACCACATCCAGCCCCACCCTCCTTCCAAGTGTGCAGGCAGCAGCTGGCTCAGGAAAGAGGGGGAGAGTAAGTACCTCTCCCTCCCTGAGAACCAGTCTCCTCATATTCAAATGGGCTCTTGAATGGAAGCTTCTAGCACCAATCAATAAGAGTAGAAGTTCAGTAAGTTTTTCTAACCAGGCATAAATAAAGGGCCTAGCACCCAGCCTGACACATAGTAGGTGCTCAGCTGACTTAATTTTCTCTAGATGTGCAAAGCTGCCGGATGGACCGGCCACGATCCGTTTCACTGTGCGAATCATGTCAAGCTTCCCCCAGCCTCACCCCGACAATCCTCAAACCCTTCTGCCTGGCTTCCCCGCTACACCCATCTCCCCACTTCTGTCCGGGGTCTCTCTCCTACCTGGGGAGGGCGGGTCGGGCCTCTGGTTCCGCTCGGAGGGCTGCCTGGAAGCGCCTGGAGCTGCGGAGAACAGCCTGCCTCTCCGGCCGCCGAGTCTTCCAGGGTCTGCGGCTCCTGGGTCACTGCGTCCGGCTCTTCCTCTGCGCCGCTGGGGGCGCCGGGCTGGGCGCAGCCGGGCGAGGGGGCACGGGGAGCCGGTGCCCCATGGGTGGGTTCCGAAGACTCAGCGGGGCCCGGGCGCTGGGCGGGCTCCGGCTCGCCGCCGCCGGCCCTGCCCTGCCCCGACCCGGGGGACTCCTGCTGAGCCAGGTGCCCGGAGGCGCGGAGACGTCGGATCCCGGGGTCCCCGCCTGGGGCTCCGGGCTGAGGGGAGAGCGGTAGGGGCGACTCTAGTCTTAGAGAGAACCCTCAGGGGCTCCCAGGGGGTCCTTGGGAGGTGGCCGGGGGTGCGCGCGTGGATGGGCGCACTCGTCCTAGCCGCCTAGGCTACCTTCTCCGCCCACCCCGACGGGGGTCGCTCGGGTTGGGCTGCTGCTCAGCTCGGCCGGGGCCTCCTCCTCGGCCCCAGCTCGGCAGCTCTTCCCACGGCTCCTTTCTGCAACCCTGCGAGGCGAGGCGAGGCGAGGCGATGCCGGCGGCTGAAAGGGGAGCGAGGCGCCGGGCTCCGCGCGCGTGTGGGAGGGGGCCTTGAACGCCGCCCCAAGGTTTCGCAGCTCCGAGTTAGTCTAAACCGACTCCTCCTCCCACTTCACCTCCTCTGGCCCCCGGAGCAGGCGAACTTTCTATCTGCGGGGGCCCGCGGCTCCTCCCTCCTTCCCTCTCCCGGAGGCGAACGCCCCACCGAGCAAGGTCAACGGTGCCTCGGGAAAGTGGTCGCAGCCCAGGCTCTTGGCGGTCCCAGCAGCAGACGCCAGCACAGGTCTGGGCGCCCTTTGCAGGCCCCGCGAGAGTCCCTCTGCAGACCCGTCGTGTGGCGCCCACCTACCCACCCGCTCACTCCCCAGCTCGGAGCCGCCGGACCCACAGCCCGCGCCGGCCTCCGCCTCCTAGAGCCGGCGCCCCGCCCCCGGCACTGCACTCGACCAATGGGCGGCGGGTCCCGCTGCCTGGCCCCGCCCCCGCCCCGCCCCCGGCCGCCGGGACGCCGCAGTCTGGCGCTCCGCGTGCCCGGGCGCGTGGGGCCGGAGCCGCTGCGGGGGTGGCCGGGGGCGCGCGCCGTGACCGGGAGGCGGCACGGGCCTCGGAGGCTGACGTCTGCGCTCGCGCTCACACGCGCACAGCCTCAGCCTCAGGTGACCGGCGAGGGTCCCGCGGCCAGGCGGCCGAGGTCCGCAGCTGCTTGCGCCGGGTCGGGCCGCAGCCAGGGCTCTCTCGCCCTCCTCCATCGCGGAACTCCCCAGGTGCCCAGCTACGCGCCCTGAGCTGCCGCATCCCGAGGTCCGGGGGCCCGCGGGCCCCATGAGATGGCACATGGGCCGCGCACGTGCCGCCGGCAGGGGCCGCGGGCTCACCTCGGCCTAGCGCGCCTGCATGGAGGGCTGCGCGGCGTGCAGGTCTGGGAGAGAGCACTGTAGAGAGAATCCTGCCGGGAAGTCCCGGGTGCCCTTGGGCCGCGCTTCTCTCACCTGCATTCTCCCACCTTGGACTAGGGCAAACGTCAGTCATTCTCGTTGTGCTAAATCTAGACGCCATTATTAATGCTGTTTTTAAATCCAAGACCCAGGTCTTCCTTCTGAAACACGTTTTTTAGAGAATCGTCATATCACTGCCTTAAATGGGAAACCAGTATCAATGGCCATAAATAGAAGGTAAGAGTAAAAATAAACACAATGAAAACAAACCGAGGTTATTAAATTCTACTTGGAAACTGGTCTGCCAAGGCTTGAGATGAGCCCTCTGTGAGAAAGGGAGATCGGCGAGGTTTGGAGAGGTGTTAAAGGCCCATTAGCATCCAAGGCAGCCGGCCTCCATCCTGCTGTCTGGAGGCTGAAAAGAGAAATGTTCTCTCCGTGGTGCAGTGAAGGGACATAATCCCGTGCCTCTCAGACCCCATTCTGCATCAGCCAAGGAATGACTCCTCACTCCCAGGGCCTGGACCTGGAGGCTGTCTGCGAGTCCTCCTCCCACCAACAGACTTATCCTCCCACCTCTTGACAAATGGTGGGGCTCTGGGGGCACCAAACTGAAGGACCAGCTCCAGTAAATGAGAGACGGCATTCAAGCCCTGCCTCCGTGACCTCTCGAATATTCGGCCCTGGGCCGGTCATGGAAATTCTCTGGGCCTTGGTTGTGTCGTCTATAAAATGGGCATGATGCGCTAAAGTACTAACCTGGTCTTGGACTTTGCTTATAGAAAGTGGCTTGCTCTGCTTGTCCCTGTGCAGTCTTGAGACTCTCCAGGAATGTTAACCAGAGACGATGGGGCAGGTGGAGGGGGAAGGAGTCGTCGGAGGGCACAGCACTTGCCCTACTTGTGTTTAATCCCCTAACTGGAGAAGTGAAATCTAAGGGGCTAAGGCAGGGGTCCTCAAACTATGGCCCGCGGGCCACATGCAAATACAAATATTGTATTTGTTCCTGTTTTGTTTTTTTACTTCAAAATAAGATACGTGCAGTGTGCATAGGAATTTGTTCATAGTTTTTTTTTTTAAACCATAGTCCGGCCCTCCAACGGTCTGAGGGACAGTGAACTGGCCCCCTGTTTAAAAAGTTTGAGGACCCCTGGGCTAAGGGATGGATGTCCCCAAGGTCACTCAGCCAGCAAGTGGCAGGATCCCAGCCCCGTGTTCTTTCCACATCCAGAGTTTGCTTCTAGGAACTGGCTCCAGCCCAGGAGGATTTGCGCTCAGCTTGACGCAAAGAGGTTGCGAACCTTGAGCTGGCCGTGAACTTGGCAGAGGGAGGCAGGCAGGGTGGCACACTTCACCTGGAAGGCTGAGGTCAAGCTGCTCAGGCCGCTGGGCCAGTCCCCCCACCCCCACCCTGGTAATGTGGCAGGTGGCCGGCTCTGAGCCCATCCAGGCACCCGTTACCTGCTTCAGCAGGGTTCTTCACCCTGAGTGGGTCACGCTCCACTGACCATATCCCCATATTGAGGGTTGCTGCATGTGGAGCTGTGGGGCCCTGGGAGAGCCACCTGCCCCTGTCCCTGCCCCTCCCCACAGGCACAGAATGGCTGGTCAGTAAACAGGTGCCCATAAGAGATCAATGCCCCCAGAAGCATCATGTGGCAACTGTGTGCCTCCCATGTGTCCCCTCTTTCCTATCCTCCCCCCCTTTGCCTCACCATCTCTCGTGGACCAGTGGTCAGAGCCACCTCCTTCCTTACTGGGCTCCCTCTCCCATAGCCCATGACCACTTGAATCGTTTTCTAAAAATGCCACCTCCTGCTCAAGAATTTTCAGTGGCTCCCCATTGCTTAAGATGTAAAATCTAAACCCCTTAGCTCAGTATAGAAGGCCTCCAACCAGGATCTGATTCTCCCCATGTCCCACCATCAGCCTGAACTTCAGCCAAATCAGCCCCCTTCTGGGTCCCTAAAGAAGCTGGGGTTCCCTCCTCCAGGCCTTTGTATGCTGATCCCTCTGTCTAGGATACCTTTTCTCTCTTTACCCATTGAACTGCTACACATCCTCCACAGCCTAATACCCACACCTCTACCCACCGCGCTGTGAACTGCATCCTCCTCCGAGCTCCCTTGGCAACAAAACCTGGGTAACTGGGTACAGCCTCAGTTTCTTCACCTGTAAAGTGGGTGTTATAAATAGTAGCTATCTCGTGGGTTGTTGGGAGGATCAAAATTTACTGTGAAGTACCTCAAATGAGGCCTTCATCATGATTACTTCCTGTGTGGCCTGGGTTACATCCAGCCTCATGTTTGGGACACATGCCTGTCGCCCCGTTAGCATGTGAGCTCCTTGGAGTGGGGACCTGCCTGATTCAGCTTTGTATTCCCGCATCACTAGGGGCAGCATCTCGCACATTGTGATTTTTTAATAAATGCTGTTTGAATTCTGCTCAGCCGAACAGCCTCAGAGCAGAAGAATTGCACAAGCTCTCCTTGGAGACAAGAAGAAGGAAGGGGTGGGCAGGACAGCGAGGCAGAATTTCATTTGGTCCTAACAACCCCACTTCCAGAAGGGGAAACTGAGACTCAGGAGGCTGTTCCAAGCCTGGCAGCCAAGGAGAGGCTGAGCGAGGACCCGAGAGACATTTCCCCAAAAGGACATAAGGTGTTTGCCCAGTCAGTGTCCTGTCACATCCCCAGCCACGTTTCTAGAAGAGCGGTTCCTATTCCTGGCAGAACATAAAAATCACAATTACAAAACCCAGGCTCCCGCTCTGAGATGCAGATTTCATTGCTCTGGGACTTAATCTGGTTGATATTCACACTGTTTAAAGCTCCCCCACGTCATTCTAATGTGCAGCAAGAGATGCTGAAACAGTGGTTCTCAAAGTGTGGTTCCTGAACGAGCAGCACCGCATCATCTAAGGCTTGATAGAAATACAGGTCTGACCCCAGGCCCCCTGAATGGGAAGCCCTGGGGAGGGGCCCCGCCATCTGGGTTTTAACCACCCCTCCCAGCAATTCTAATACATGCCACAGTTTGAGAACCACTGACCAGAAGGTAAGAATTGGCAAAATCTTAGAGGTCATGTGGCCCAACCTTCCCATGTTGCAGACAAAGAGATGGTTTGGGGCTGGACCAAGTTCAACACGTGTTAGTGGCAGGCCAGGGCCAGAGCCCAGGTCCCGGCTCCTAGCTCAGTGTTCTTTCCCGCTGAAGGCACCGTCAGGGCTGCACGGCCTCTCACTGGGTTTCTGGCCTCGGCAGGCCCAGGCTTCAAAGCATAATGTCCACCCCTCTCCTCACAACGAATCAGCCTTGAGCCCGCAGCAGGGTCAGTGGGTCAGCAGCTGCACAAGTCCAGCTGGATCAAGGGTACAGGGTCCGGTGCCAGGCAGTGCAGAGAACAGCTAGCTGGAGTAGACTGGCACCATGCCCTCCGCTCCAGGACCTTGCCAACATCCGTGGAGGCAGAGTAATAACAACAACATCCCTGGAGGCGGAGTAATAAGGACAGAGGGGTGCCCCCGGGGCCAAAGGTCAGCGGGAACACAGTTGAACCAGCCACAGCCTGTGCCCTCCCTTCATCTGCCTTCTGCTGAGCACAGAGATGGTACGTATCACATAGTAGATGTTCAGTAAAAGTTCAATGAATGAATAGTGGGCAGTTTTCTTTGCAACAAGAATGTTGGGTCGGACCCTCTCTGAGGCCCCACCTGATGCCACATTTCCAAACTGGATGAATCCCACTGCAGATGACTCAGGTGCCTTCTAGCCCCTAGCTAGCTCTTACACAAATGAGGAAAAGGTGCCTCCTCCAGGCGGAGGCCGCTCCTCTCTGAGGCTCACAGCTTGGGGGAAGGGGGAAAGCACAACTTTCCCAGCTGGGTGCCCTTGAGTAGTAAGTAACCTGCACAGCCACACAGGGCGGCCCTTTTGCAGCCTCGCCTGGTCCTCGAGGAACACACCACAGTCCAGTTTTGCAAGGAGCGGTGATGACCAGGAAGGTGCGATCCTTCTATCAGGTTGGGCCACGTTGAGGGTGTGGCCAGAGTAAAAGGACAGTGGCAGTGGCAGGACAATAGGCCTTTCAGCCTAATATTTACCCACCTGTGACGGGCCCAGGCTGGGGAGGCAGGCCCTGCTCTAACAGGCTGCACAATTCCCTGCACAATTTAATTTTCTCACCAACCCTATGAGGAGGGTCTTATATCTCCATTTCCCAGACAAGGAGACTGAGGTTCCTGGGGGTGAAGTAACGGGGCCACGCAGCTCTAACGGGTGGCGATGGGACCCTAACAAGTCTGTCTGGGACTCTGAGGCCAGTTCTCTCTCTGCTATAGGGATGCGGCTACGGCGCAGCAGCGTTCTGATGGCCCCTCTGGGGTTAACACCTCCTGATTCTGACCTGGAATCTGCCCTGGTTTAACCAGAGGTTGCCCAAGACCCTGGGCCTTTGCCCGGCCCTCTGGATTCTGATAGCCAGCGGAGCCACTGGCCTGGCACCTCTTTTTACAGAGAAGTGCCTGTGGATCCTCAATTCAAGAGAGACTGGGGGAGGCCAGACTCCCAGGCTCAGCTGAACACGGAGACTCGGCGGCCCCGCCACGGGCCCAGGTTCCACCTCCGTCTCTGGCATGTGAGCAATGGACAGAGAGGCGCATGGCCTCACGTAGGCCACCAGCACCTCTCCCCACTGCCCATCACCACTGCCCACCACCGTTTAGCCTCATGAGCCAGGAGTGGCAGGAAGGGCACAAGCTTGACCACCAAATGATCTTGGATTTAAATCCTGGCTCTGCCCCTCACCTTATCTTGGCCTTGGACAAGCTAGCTCCCTCTGAGCCTCAGTAGCCTCGTCTGTCAAATGGACTGTTGTGGAGACTCATTCATTCCATCGCTCAGTGGTTGGACAGACATGTAGAGAACACCAGGCTAGGAGCCTGCAATCCAGCAGAGAAGGCAGGGAGCCCGAGATTTGGGGACTGCATCGGCGTGAACCAGAGAAAGAGTGATTCAAGCAGAGGGAACACGACATACAGAGGCCTGGACGAGAGAGAGTGGCCCAGGATGGAAATACACCCCTATTGACTGGAGAGCAGGGGGAGGGGCAATAGTGCAAGGTGAAGCTCAAGAGAAAAGCAGGGGCCAGCCATGCCTAGCAGCACCTAACACATGGTAGGCACATGTGAGCGGCCCACCCCTGAGCCCAGAGCTGCGTCCAAGCCCCAGGTGCAGGCTGATCCTCACTGAACACGGGGAGTCTATTTCCTCTCCTGAACAGCACCTGGCACTTCTGCTAGTGCCTCAAAATCCAGCGGGCTCATTACCTCAAAGTGCTGAGCCGGGAAAGCGGGGGGTAGAGGTTTGCCAACTACCGTAAGTCTGCCAGAAATAGAGTCCAATGTTCCCAATGCTAATGACTGCGGCCTTGGTCGTTCTCTTTCCTCTCAGTGGTCTCCTGCCGGTGGGATGTCTGAAGAAGAGGAACACCGGGCAGAGGGAGGGAGGCAGCGCTGGCCGCGCACAACCCCAGCCCCAGCCTCAGCCTGTGCGGGCGAGCGGCGAGCCTCGCTTTGCACCACAAGCATGCTTCCGTCACGCTGCGCATAAGTCAGATTTGGGTAAATCACAGCGTAACTGCCTTCTGGCTTTCGCGATTCCTCGCAACTTCCCGTGGAAGCTTGTCTGCCAGGATGGTCACCCAGGACTCCTTCCACCAAGAGGCGGACTCTGTTTGCTCCCTGCTGGAGTCTGGGATGCTGTGTGGCGTGCTTCGACCAACAGAATGTGGCAGAAGGAACGCTGTGCCCTTCCCAAACCTGGGCCTCGCGAGGCGTGGGGGCTCCTGCTGTCGCTGTCCCGGGACCCAGGCTGCTGTGGGCGGAGAGAGCAGGTGGCAAGAAAGGCCGCGTGGAGGACAGCTGACCTGCCCTGAGGACCTTCCAGGCACCCGCCGAATGGAGCTCATGTGTGTTCGGCCGTGACTACGTGAACTAGGAGCCCCGCCTGACCTCCCATAGAAGCGTGAGAAATCGTAAAACCACTGTTATTTTAAGCCCCCGAGTTTTGAGACGGTTTGTTATATAACAAAAGGCAACGGAAATAGATCCATCTGCTTTGTTTCTGTCTTGTCAGCCTCAGTTTTGACCACAGTGTCTGCAGGGACGCACAGGCCCATCCAGCCCCAGGAAGAACGCTGGCTTGGTCTGAGCCAGCAGCAAACATGCCGTGAGTCCTCGCCCCGCCACCCCCAACCCCTTTCCTGTCACAGCTAGGATTCCGCAGAAGAGCGTCTGCTGTCCCTTCCTCCTCTGAGGTCTTTTTCACCCCACCGTCCCTGGGATCCTGGCTCAGTTGTAGAGCAAATGTACAAGGCCTATGCGTTCCTGACCCACTTCTAGAATATTCTTAGCATCGTGTCTTCAGCAGAGGTTTTACGCCTTACAGATTTTTCCGAGGCTGCAAGACACAGGAACCAGTCTCCTGCTAACCGGCCACCTTTCATGGCATGGTGAATGTGCGTGTGCATCAAAGGTCTTTCTTCTTGCTCTGGTGTGGGAGCAGGGGGTGGGGAGGGGGAACGGGCCCTGCCCGGCCCCAGGAGGAGGAGGGGACCCTGGGAACCTGGAGGGCCCGGTGCCCTTCCCCCAGGAACAGCATGCTCCTGCAACCCAGAATGTGAGCACGTCTCCGAGACGCCTCCGGCAGGCCGAGGCCTGGGGAGCGGGCCCACCCTGCTCAGGTCCTTGTCTCCGGGAGGAGCTTCCGCCAGGAACCGTCTCCCGGCCCGGCTTGAACTCAAATCCCAGCCCTGCGGTGCCTGCTTCGTGGAATGTCTCAGTGGAGGGATGGCTGAGCGAACGAACTTCACGAGCAAATGGGGGGACGCTTAAACAAATGAATGGAAAGGTCAGTGAGTGAGTGGAGATCAAATGAAAGCCACCAAAGCCGCTGTACCCACAAGGCTGGCAGGCCCTGTCCCATTGCACAGCCTGGATCAGGACACATTCCAGCCACAGCGTCTGCCCTTAGGTGGGTGGTGGGGCCCTCTCGCTGTGTGTGGAGAAGGAAGTCTCCTAGAACTTCCTCCTCGTTCCATGCAAGGCTGTAGCTGTTAGGTTCAGGATTATTCAGCTGTAAGCCACAGAAAACCCAAAATAAAAGTGGATTAAGCAAGAGAGCAAGGGACTTTATGTTTTGCTCAGCTAAATTAATTCCGGGGCTCAGGGTCAGACGTCCAGGCTTCTTCCAGCCTTCTGCCCCCCCACCCCGGGGAAGGGCCTCACCCTCCCAGTCCAAGATGGCGCCACATCACAATCTCACACACAGAAAAAGGGGGGGAGAGGGGCACGCCCCTTTCTCTAAGGACACTTCCTGGAAATTGGCCACAAGTGAATCACAGAGCCACACCAGGCTGCAAGGGGAGCTGGGAGAAGTGGCCTTTATTCGGAATGAGTGGCCTCATGTCCAGCTAAATTTGGGGTTCTGTTACTAAGAAAAAAGAGGAGAATGGCTATGGAAGGGTCCTCCAGTTAGCCCTACCACGGGGCTAAGAGAAACATCTTACTTGGGGACCCACCTTGGCCCACCGTTCCCTCGTGGTCACTCACTTCGCCTGTCTATCATGGGCTCCCTAAGAGCAGTTGGCAGTCTTCATCCTGCGTGTGTCCTCAGCATCGGAGCAGGGTCTGGCACACAGGTGCTCATCCATTCAGTACATAGAGATCTGTCCCAGCACCTTGTATGTGTGGCACCGATCTAGCTGCTGGGGGTGGAATGGAGAACCACACAGACAGACCTCCTGCTCTCCAGAAGCCAATGTTGTAGAGGAGAAAGGGAGCTATCCAATCGTTACTGAATAGGATATAATAACTGTAATGTAGCAAATATATAATACTAGAGGCCTGGTGCACGAAAATTCCTGCATTGGTGGGGGGTCCCTCAGCCCGGCCTGCCCCCTCTCACAGTCCGGGAGCCCTCAGGGGATGTCCCACGGGGAGCAGGCCTAAGCCAAAGTCTGGCCTCCCTCTGCAGGAGGCAATCAGCTGGTCAGGGGAAGGCGCCGCGCCCATCATCCCGCTGCCACTGCCGCTACTGGCTGCTGGCTGCCTGCCCTCAGCCCTCGCAGCAGCTGCAGCTTTGTCCGGAAGGACGTCCCAGACGTTCGGCTGCCCGGTCTAATTAGCATATTATGCTTTTATTATTATAGATAATGAAAGATCAATAGTGATTAGTGCTAGGAAGAAAAGTGGCACAGGCCAGGTGAAAGAGCGAGCAAGGGAGCGCTGCAGACAGGTAGAGCCCCTGTTCTTCCACAGAATGAGGCAAGGAGCGAGCCAGGGGGGCATCTGTGGGAGAAGCATTCCAGGCCGGGGGAACAGCGGGTGCCGATGCTCTGAGGCAGGCGTGTGCTTGGTGTGTTCAAGCAACAGCAAGAAAACTCGTGAGCACATAAAGGAGTACATTTTAAGAGAGAAGGAAAGAATGAGTGAGTGGATGGTGAACAAAGTATGTTACGGTAGAAGCAATTCTGGGCTGCGAACCAGAAGGCGTGCGCTCTAGCGATTCTAGTGGGGAAGCTTCCAACAATCTGGCCTTGGCCACGTCGCTGAGCCTTCGCAAGCCTCAGTCTCCCCGTCTGTAACACAGGGATTTGGGAGGAGGAGAGAGAGCACCTAAAGCCTCCGCACGCAGCAGGCCCTGGAGCATCAGCCGTGGGCTGGCCCTGCGTTGCCACCAGGACACCCCCCCCTCACCCCGCCCTGCTCAAGCTCATGGAATCCTGGATCTCGCCGCCCAAGCCCGGGGAAGCCACCTGCTCACCATAATCTTGAAACCAGTCCCAGCCCTGGTTCCTCTCCCCACTTGGCCTGACAAGCCCCTAGCATCACTCCTGCTTTTTTTCTTCCTGTTTTCCCCCTGGGGGCCTTTTAATTTCTTCCTCTGTATCATAAACACAACACAAGTGTTTAAACGGCTGCGTCGAAGGCAATCTGGGCAGCGGAGCAACTCTTACATAAAGACCAGATGCAGCCCACGCCCGGCAGCAGGGCCGTCTGGACGCTCGCCTGGCCACCCTTCCCTCTTCCCCACTTGGGAACCGCTGGCAGTTCGTCATGAAGGATGGCAATGAGGAGCTGCAGAGAGCAGTGGGGTGGGGAGCCTCATGCAGGGGAGCCGCCCAGTTGCCCTGGCCTGGGGTGGTCGCTGCTGCAAGTCCCCCTCCCTGCCCCTCCGCTGCCCAAGTCCATGGTCCTCCTAGCAGTGGAGGAGCAGCCTGCGGTGGTGGAGAAGCTGGAGCGGAGGGAGGCTCTCACAGGCGCTGGGGACAGACAGCTTGGATGTGGCCGTCAGCACCGCCACCTCCTGCCTGTGTAACTGTAAGGACGTCCCTGAGCCTCTCTGGCCCTCAGTTTCCTCATCTGCAAAATGGGAATAATACTGATACCCACTTTATAGGCTTGTTGTCATGATTCATTGAGAACATGCCTGCAAAGTGCTTAGCTTAGGGCCTGCTTTAAAAAAAAAAAAAAAAAGTTAGCCCTTTCGGTGTGGCTCAGTGGTTGAGCATCAACCCATGAACCAGGAGATGACGGCTTGATTTCCGGTCAGGGCACATGCTAGGGTTGCAGGCTCGAGCCTCAGTGTGGGGTGTGCAGGAGGCAGCCGATCAATGATTCTCATTGTTGATGTTTCAATCTCTCCCTCCCTCTCCCTTCCTCGCTGATATCAATAAAAATATATATTTTTTAAAAAGGTTACTGTCCTCCGGGAAACTGGCCCAGCTGGGCTAGAGAGGAGCCTGGCGGTGGCCAGTCTCAGCCTGCATGGCCACACATCCAAAGGGCTGGGACGTAATACGGCCACAGCATCGGTTTATCACACATGGTGAACATGCAAACGTTGCCTGATAGCAGCATTAGGTAGCTAATCTTAACACTATCCAGCTACTGTGCCCAGGTTACTAGCAAACCATTAGCTAAATAAAAACCATTTTTAAAAAATAAAATGATCAGATGAGCAGTTTTGAAAACAGCCAGGAGGGCCTGGAAAAGTACATGCCATGGCTCCCAGGGCAGACGATGAGATCTTTGTCTCCTCAAGCGATACTGTGAGCCCGGGGTCAAGGAGACTTGGCTTCTCCTTGTTCAGTGAAGAACTCCCCTGACCTTCCTCTGGGCCACCTGCTACCTGCCCGCTACCGCTCAGGATTATGGGAGACCAGCGTGGAGAGCGTGGGTGCGAGCAGGCTCTGCCCGGCAAATCACCACGTGGCATGCAGATGCTGCTGGTTTTTCACCAGCGGTGACTCTCACTCCGTCGATGCCAACACAAAGCCAGTTTGGGCCTACGAAAACGCAGCACACCTGTAGGTTGCAAGCACACAACGCGAACATGGATGCACATGGATGTGGGCACGAGCATACACACAGAACGTGAGAGGGTCTGCAGGGTGTGGGGCAGTGAGTTTGCCTGGGATCGCTAGGCAACAGCATCACGCAATGGTGAGCCTGGAAGCTGAGCTCCAGGGGAGCAGGGCACACACCCTCCCCCACTACCACCAGCTAAAGACGGAGGGGCGGCTCCCTCTGGGCTGGCCTCCCTCTCCCATCCCCCATGTCCGGGTCACCCAGAGAGACAGGCCGAGCCCTGGAGAACGGCCAAGGCCAGCGCTGGCCCCAGGCCGCAGGTGTCTGACGCTGCTGAATAAATCATGAGCGGGCCCCATCCAGCGTCTTCCCCGAGGAGTGCTCGCTGCCACCCAGATGCTATCTCCCCCCGGGAAGCCAGGTGGCACTTGTGTGACCCTTCCTTCAACAGATGGCGAGCAGGGGCAAGGCTTCCACCTGCCAGGCTTATGTTTCCCAAGCTGGAGCCAGCCGCTGGGGCGATCCGCGGAGCCCAGCCGCCGCTGCTCTGCCCGGCGCTCCCTGCTCAGACCTCCAGGCTCCCCATCGCGCAGGGGGTGGCCTCCCACATCCTCACCAACCCCTACCCCAGCTCCCTTGAGCCAACCTCTGCTCGTCCCCAACATTCTCACAGCCCACAGCCCCTCCACACGCTCTGCACCGGTCCCCCTCGGCGGCGTTGCTGATCATCCGCTCCCCATGGGCTCCCTGCCTGTCTCCAAAGCCCACTCTGGTTCCGGGCCATCCTGTGGGCCACACCCACAGGGCTGGGGTGTCAGCTGGACCCCACTTGCTGTGGGTCGCTCTATCTCTAACCTGTCTTGAGGCTATCCCTATGTCTCTCTCGGTGCCAGTACACGGCCCCTCCACCGGCCCCCACGGCCTCTGTCCACCCCATCAAGGCTCTCACACACTCCCCCTAATTGCCTGTTTACCGGCCTTGTCCTCCCCTGAGCCCCCAAATCCCAGCAGGACAGGAACGTGTCCCTGTCGACTGTCGGTGTCTATCTCCACCGGCTTTGTATTCCCACGGCCTAGAACAGAATAAACCCTCCACCAAAATGGAAGGAAGAGGAAAGATGTTTATTCGTCTGGATGAAAGCGGATGTCTTCAGACTCCGCCAGTTCACCGGCTCTCTGTCAGAAGCCCCGAGCAGCTCGTCTTCCTATTATTATCATCTCTTATGCCTCCTTTCCATCAGGATCCTTGGCTAAAGTGCCTGGGGAGCAGTTTTAACTCTGTTCCAGACAAAGATAAACAGCTTGTGCCGGACACAGACGTGTAAATAACTCTGAGATTATCTATTTTTGCCTCGTCTCTTACGTTGACAGAGCAATAGAGCTGACGTGCTGCGGTGTTGCATCGATCCACCCGTCCCTCTTATCAAATGACCCTTGACTGCTGCATGCTTTCGGGCAGAGAAATTCAGTGAGATTCTGTAACTTACTCTGGGTATCACATGTCTTTGAATCGTCTTCGGTCAAAAGCAACAAAATCGGAGAGGACCAGATAAGAAAGATGGGGGATTAGTTACTCATCTTGGTTGAGTGCTGCTTGGGGTGGGGTGACAGGGGGACACAGAGAGGGACAGTGACACAGACGAAGAGAGAAGGCGACAAGGCAGGGGGGGGGGGTTGAGGGGGAGGGAAGGAATGATCCAGATAAAGAATGAGACTTCCTGCTCTCCCCACCCCCCAGCAGAAATCAGGGCTCGCTCTCCTATCTCACCCATCACACTTTCACCGTCTCCAGAGCCTCCGCATTCATCACCTCATCTGATCACCCGACCTCAGGCTACAAGGGAGCAGAAGGGTCACCTTGTGCCATCTTGAAGGGCCCATCCCGCCTGTACTGGCCCGTGGCCAGCGACAGGCAGCTCCTCGCTCCACCCCAGGCAGCCGTTCCTGCCTCGGATGGCACCCAGGGGTTGAAGGTGTGGTGCAGTGGGAAGCGAGCCTGCGGGCTCTGGAGCCAAACCTGTGTTCTGCCTGTAGACAGCTCTGTGACTTGGAGTCATGGACTTGCTCTCTGGGGCTCTGCCTCCTGGCCTGGGAAGGGGGGCACCGTCTCTCTTAGAGGGGTGATGGGAACATCACAGTGATGAGGAGGGCAGGCTTCCAGGTGGGCGCAGCTGGGCTGAAGTTCTGGTGCTGCCATTTTCAAGGTAGGTGACCTTGGGCACATCGCTGAACCTGCATGAGCCTCAGTTTCCCCATCTGGACAACGGGGACCTACAGGCAGTAATGGCCAACACTCACACGGCACTAACTAAACACTGACTACCTGCCGGGCTCTGTTCTGGGACAGCTGGATGTGCACAGCTAGGCACACCCGTAACCCTTACAGCTACCCCTGAGTCAGGTAACAATATCCCCAGTTTACAGGTGAGCAAACTGGGACTCGGAAATGGGAAGTAGCTCTCCCAGAACCAAACAGCCGGTCAGGGGCAGAGCCGAGATTTGAACCCAGGCGGATGGGCCCCACATACTGGGCCCTCACCCTAACCTGCACAGCCTGTCAGCAAGGACTTGGTAACATGTAGCTGTTTGTCTTCAGGGGGTCCTGCAGGTCCAGACACATCACAGTGTGTAATGCAACTTCATCCCCCCACTCCCACCCCCACGGCCTCGTGCACATTGAGATCTGTCCTCCGGTGTCTGCGCACTTGTCCCCAGGACCTGTCTCTAACCATCTCTTACCCGTGTCTCGTCAGCCATTCTGTTGCCGGAGCATCAGTTGTCTGATTTCCCATAAACCTCTTCTCCAGGCTAACCTTTGTCTCTGTTGCCAGTGGGAACTCTCATTGATTTATCATTCGCAAATGTGTATTAGAGACCGTCCACATGCCAGGCACTGGGCTGGGCACAAAATGGAGCCTGATCCCTTGGTCCTCCCCCTCCTTCCGACAGACCAGGGGTCCCTGCCCGATTCTGATCACTTCTCGGGGACTCTCTCCAGTTTTGCTCTGTCCCTCTTAATGCTGAGGCCAAAAAAGTCAGCCCAGCAATGTTTTGAGCCTCCACAGCTACCCTGGGAGTGGGCAAGAAAGCCATTACTGTCCCTCTGTTACCGATGAGACCACTGAGGCCCAGAGAGGGGAAGTGACTTTCCCAAGGCCACACAGCAAATTCAGGTTTCACAAATTCCTATGGCTGGCTGCAGCCTCTTAACTCTCGGGGCGACACTTTCCTTGGCTCTGGGGCTGGGGGTGGGGGGCACAGAGCAGGAACTTCCTGGAAGAGGGATGGGGAGCACCAGCAGGACTGTGGCCTTCTTGGCATCCCTCCTGCTGGGATTTGCAGGCCCTGCTTCAACTCTTCCCCCCACATCAGGAGCACCTGATGTCCTACCCCTAGTCTGATAAACATAAGAGCTAAAAAAATAAAATCCCTGGGAAGTTAAAATTAGTTCCCCACCTTCTTCTGCCCCAGAAAGAGGGAACGAGTCACCTGGAAGGCGCTCCTTCCCTTCTGGATGGGAGAAGGGTGCTGGGGCGGGGGTGGCAATCGCGGGGCTTGTGTTCCTCCCACCCCCTCCTTTTCTTTCCCGCAGATAAGCACAGCACTGTCTTCCATGTTAACATTACAAGTCGAAGGAGAGTGGTTTTTGCTGCAGGCCTGATGCATCGGGGCTCAGCCTGTGGCTGAGGGCGAGGGAGTCCTGCAGGTCACAGCCCGGCAGGTACGGCCAGCTCCAGGCAGCAGCCAAGAGCAAGAGGGGCTGGAGGTGGGGAGGCACCCGGGATCCTGGTTCAGTCCAGGCCCTGCCCTGACTCCCAGTGGACCAAGAGCCCCTTCCTTCCTCTGGCGGGCCTCAGTCTCCTCATCTGTGAAGTGGGCTCATACCGTCTACCTGAGTGGGATCAGGCGAGGTGGGCGAGTGAGAAGGGACCCTCCCTCATTGGATGCCACCTCCTGCATAGACACTAGGCAGGGGACAGGTGTGTAGTCACAACCCCATGCACCCGTTCTGTGGGATTGCTATCACTCAGCACATCCAGGCATGGAGAAACTGAGGCTCGGGGAAGCCGGCTGTGCTGGTATCCAAGCCTGCGTCTTGGTAACTGTAGGGCCCCAGCTCTTTCCAAACAGCCCATCTGACTGTGTTCTGCAAACTCTTTGCCTTCTGAGCGTGAGTGACCATTGCCTGGATGGTCCCGATAGCAACCCACACTCCACGCTGCCCTCCGCCCTGCCCTCCACTCAGAGTCCGAGCCCTCTCCCAGCTCCCACCATCCCTTGCACCCCTCCCCCCACCCACCCCAGAGCCGTCCTGCTGCTTCCCCACACCCTGCGCGGGGGGGGGGGGGGGGGGGGGGAGGGAGACAGGGGGTGAGGGACGGGGGGGGGGGGCTCCACACCCACCCCCCTACCCGACACAGGAGCTTCCCACAGAGAATGACAGAGGGAGCAGGGATGGCAGTTTCCATAGCAACGCTGGGCTTCTCATTCCCAGCACATAAAATGCCAAACCAGGGCTGAGGGGACCAGAGTCCCCTCTCTCATTGGAGCAGATCCTCTCCTCCTCTCCCACCCTGGCAGACCAGGAAGGCAGGGACGGGGCCTGGGACTCTTGACCCAAAACGGCATTAACCTCAACTCCATGACGGCTGACCACCGAGGGCTGAGGGTGGCCTGAGGGAGTCCTCAGCTAGTTTGCAACCTCCTGGGCAGAGAGAGGGAAGGGGAGAGAGGACAAGACTCTCACACACACCCCGTTCTGGGAGGGGACTGTCCATAACGAGCAATCCCTGCCGATACACCGAGGCTGCCGGGCACACGGGGACGATGCCCGCTCTCACTGCCGCCAGGGCCTGGCCTTGGAGTCGGGGGACCCGAGTCTCACCAGGCCCTGCTGCTGCTGTGATGTGTGGCCTCTGCTCTCTGAGCTGGAGTTTATCCATCTGTAAAATGGGAGAAGAGAATCCAGCGCCCGTGATGCAGGGCTTGGCATCTCAGAGTGCAGCGCGGGATGCTTGGTCTCATTGCTTTGTTATTATTAATAATAATAACATTGAAACCCAACCCCTGAGCCTGGCAGGGGATCTCCCACAGCCCTCTGTTCTGCTCTAACCACTCGCCCGCCCCGTAAGCCTATCCTCGTGCCCCACCAGGCCAGCTGCTCGGCTCCCTGACTGTGAATTTATTTTTTTAAATATATTTTTATTGATTTCAGAGAGGAAGGGAGAGGTGGAAAGAGATAGAAACATCAATGATGAGAGAGAATCACTGACTGGCTGCCTCCTGCATGCCCCCTTACTGGGGATTGAGCCAGCAGCCCAGGCATGTGCCCTTGACCGGAATCGAACCTGGGACCCTTCAGTCCACAGGCCGACGCTCTATCCACTGAGCCAAAGCCGCTAGGCCCTGACTGTGGATTTAACTGAGTCAGAGGGGAGCCGGTGCACCCGAAGTGCAATCCCAGCTCATGAGCACCTGCCAGGCACCAGGCACTTCCCTGACTCACTCCACCTTCCCAACAGCCCTCTGAGGACGGTACAGGTATTGGCTCCATTTTGCCATGAGGACGCTGAGGGGCAAGAACCTCCCGGGAGGAGCAGAGGAGAGACCCTGGAGATCAGTGCAGACAGGGGCATAAAGATGCCATCACAGTGGCTCCAGGTGGCCTCCTGTGGGGCCAACCTCAGGGGCAGGTGGCTGAAGGGTCTTTTCAGAGCACAGGTGCCTGATGTGAATTGAAGAAAGGGGGTGGTTATAGCAGCCATTACTAAAACGTGCCTCTGCCCCCCACACCCCTCTAACACAGTCCGGTCTTTTGCATTCTGTTTTACAGCCCTCTGTGATACTGAATTTGAAGGATGGTCAGAAACAAAGGAACAGAGGCTACAGGGGCCGGAGGGAAGGGGGAAGACTTGGGAGGAAGGTGGAAAGGGTTGGGAGGTGAAAGGCACAGGAGAACATGGGGATGGGAATGGGAACCAGCAAGACTAAGAAGAGGCTCCCTTGATGAGGAAGAGGATTGAGATCCTCTTCAGTTTGATTTCAAAGATGACAGCAGAGATGTCATCTTTTTCATTCCCTTTGGTTGCTGGACTGTGCACCCTGAATACAACTCCCTCCAAACACTGGACCACGTGCTCGCAATCAGGTTAGAGTAGGAAAAAGGGAAGGACATGAGCTTCACGGCTCATCAGGTTGGTGTGATGTGAAGACAAATACTAGGGGGTGCAATAGCCTGGAGGTAGCCTGTTACCAAGGTCACCCCACATCCCTACCACCACCACCAAATTCCCAGACATTATCTAGGCTTCGCAGGGCGTGGAATTGGAGAGTCCACACCAACATTTTTGAAGCTATCAAGGGGTAGGAAGGCTCCATCTGACATCTGAATTCCATAGGAATCACTGATGACTAAAAAGGTGACAAGAAGGTCCGAGACAGCCCGGCTGGTGTGGCTCAGTGGTTGAGCGTCAACCTATGAACCAGGAGGTTACGGTTCAATTCTCGGTCAGGGCACGTGCCCGGGTTGCAGGCTCAATCTCTGGTAGGAGATGTGCAGGAGGCAGCCGATCAGTGATTCTCTCTCAGCATTGATGTTTCTACCTCTCTTTCCCTCACCCTTCCTCTCTGAAATCAATAAAAATACATTATTTTTTTAAAAAAGAAACTTTGAGATTCCCATCCTCTCTCCTGCCAGCTAGCACCTGAGGAATAATGGAGACTGACGCGCCGCTCTGGCTTCCGGCGGCTGGCAGAGTTACCCCGCCAGAGCACAGCCTACGGTTATGTAGGAGGTGCATTAGCGCTATAGGTAGAGGCGAGGTCACTTTAGCAAGCCTGGTGGAGGTCATCTGAAGGCGGATGATTTCTTCGCTTTTGCCTCATTTCTTCGGTCCTTCCCAATTCCAGCAAGTGCCTAGACCAGACATCTCTCACCTCCGGGTGTCCAACCGGCTGAGTCCTCGAAACTGAGGCAGGACTCCATGACGTGGGTTAGACAAGCGCAGCCCAGAAAGGGAGCTCTCATCAGATAAGCGGGCACAGGCGGCCCCCTGGGACTTCCCGCTCTGGAGAATCACCTTACCAGTCCCTTGATGCCTGCGTATTTCAGTAGATCTGAGATACTGAGGGTGGGCATCAGGCTGCTGACTCTCTCCCTGGTTCCTTCCAGGAACCAGACCCAGCGCCTAAAAACTGCCAGGTCCCTACCAGGCACCAGACTGCCCGCGCTCAAAACTGACGAGTGGCCCTTGACTCCCATCCGGCTCTCACTCACTCCACACATCCAGGCTGTCAGCAAGGCCTACTGGCTCTGTCCACCTAAATCTGTCCACTTGTCACCACCTCCACTGCCTTGCCACCTCCTGTCCTAGCCCAGCCACCGTCATGCCCTGCCTGGGCGCGGGTCACAGCCCCTCGCTGGTCTCCTGGCCCCCACTCCTGGTGCTCTGCACCCCAATGTCCACAGAGCAGCAGAGCCCTCCGGTTCAAACAAACCAGGTTGCGCCCTCACGGGTTTAGTTCAGTGACTAGGGCGTTGGCCTGCAGACTGAAGGGTCCCTGGTTCAATTCCGGTCAAGGGCCACGTACATTGGTTGCAGTTTTGATGCCCGGCCCTGGTTGGGGTATATGCAGGAGGCAACCAATTGATGTGTCTCTCTTACAGCGATGTTTCTCTCTGTCTCTCCCTCTCCCTTCCACTCTCTCTAAAAATCAATGGAAAAATACCCTCGGATGAGGATTAACTAAAAGGAAACGAACAAAGCAGATCGAGTCGCGAGGCCCCCTCTCCTTCAACCAAACCCCAAGTCCTCACTGTGCCCGAAGCCCCTCCAGGTGCTGGGCCTGCCCACCTTTCACCCTTTTTCCTTCCTCTCACCGCTGGCTCCCTCCCTTCTAGCCCTGCAGGTGTCCTTGCTGGTCCCTGAGCACACCAAACATGTCCCTCCCCCTGGCCTGCGCTGTGTCCTCTCCAGCGCTGTTCCCCTGGCCAGGTGGTGACAACCTGGAAGGCCCTGGCGCTAGACCCCAGCTCCGCCCAGGCTTGCAGCCCTGCAGACTTGTTTGTTTTTATGGCCAAGTTCAATGGTCTCCCCGGCTCGCCCGCCTGCCTGCATGCCGGATCAGTGGGTCTCACCACCTCACGTGCTCGCTCCCCGGCGTGGCCCCATCCACAGGTGCTGCTGAAACCCCTGAAGGAATTGTGTCATCCTGACCGTTGAGGTTTATTTCCACTAAAAATACACTCTGAAACTGGGGCATGATGAAGGATTACTGACAAACGGGGAAGAGGAACAAATAGACTCTGAGGCCATCCGATTTCTCACTGAGTCACCTCCCAACATGCGCCAGGAGTGGACCGTCCCCCTCTCGCTCACCACTGTCATCGGCTAACGTGCAGGCGGCCCCGGGAGGCCCTAGGGGCTTCTGAGCCGCCCTTAGGCAATGCCCCTGATGTCACCAACCCCTCGCTTCACGAAGGAGTAAACAGAAGAGTGGCGACAGGGAAAGTGACTTTGCTCTGGGCCACATGTTTGGCTGCTCCCAGGTCCGACCTTTGCCCCCTGGAGCTGTGTCTGCGCTTCCTAAGGAGGCGCAGGCCTCTCCGAGGGGCAGAGGGGGCATCCTCGGTGTTATCAGTAAAGAACGCTTTCAGCTTCAAGTTACAGAAAACCAGATCCACGCCCGCTCCCGCTCCTCGGTGAGGGCTGGTGTTCACCTAAGGAGACTGGAGGCGGGGAGTCCCAGGTTGGGGCGCTGGCTCAGCAACGTCAGCAACTTCAAGAACAGGCTTTCTCCACTCCGCCTTTCTGAGCATTATGACCTTTTATTCCCAAGCTGATTGCCTCACGTCATACAGCAGTTGCCACAGCTCTGGCTACCAGCCCTCTCTACCCAGAGTTTTGTTTTTGTTTTTGTTTTTAATATATTTTTATTGATTTCAGAGAGGAAGGGAGAGAGAGATAGAAACATCAATGATGAGAGGAAATCATTGATCGGCTGCCTCCTGCATGCCCCCCACTGGGGATCGAGCCCGCAACCCGAGCATGTGCCCTTGACCAGAATGGAACCTGGGGCCCTTCAGTTCCCAGGCCAATGCTCTATCCACTGAGCCAAACCAGCTAGGGCTACCCAGAGTTTTAGTAAAGAAAAAATCTCCTTACATCTCATTGGCCAGAACTGGGTCACATGCCTGCTCCTACACCAGTCACTGGCAAAGGAGAATGACTTCATTGGGCTTGTTTTAACCAATCAGGACTCACCCCTGAGGCTGGCCACACTGCAGGGCCTCCAGCCAGGGCTTTCTCTGTAGGGCCTCATCAGTGAAATGGGGACCATTCATTCCTACCACATATAGGTAGAGTGAGGATCGTTGAACAAAAACACACTGAGCCAGAAATATAATTCTTGCAATCGTGAGAAGGAAGAAATCTATAAAAATAGACCTTTGATCATTAGAGAAATACCTTCTAAGAAGAGATGAGCTGCAAGATGTTGCTAAGAGACGTTTGTACTCACCACATACCAAGCTCCTTCGGGAGAATAAATCCAAGGAGGGAACTCCCAGAATCACGCAGAGACCTGGGTGTTGAAGAGAGGACAGGAACAATGAGGACCTAAAAGGAGGGGAATGGAGATGTGGCTTGACTCCTGGGCTGCACCCGCAGCCCTGCCTGTGCGGCTGGGTGCTGAGGCTGCCAGGGCAGGCTAGAGGGACAGGGGGATTTGGGAGCTGCCTGTGGTTTTCTGGAAGGAGGCGCTGAGGGCAAGCTTTGGAAATCTCCAAGGAGAGGGTGAGGAGAGCCACATGGAGGAAGGAGGCAACAAGCAGGGAGGTCTGGGCTGAGCAGGCTGGCTCTGGGTCTCCAGGTCGGGAGGCAAGGGGTTGGGAGGCTGGGTGGGGCAGCGGGGAGAACCCAGCCCCCAAGGCAGGCACCGGCACTGCCCTCTCAGCTCCACCTCTGCCGCCCTGAAGGACCTGGTCAGATGCTCTAGTCTAGAGAGGTGTCAGCTTTCCTATCTGTAGAATGGGAGTTCTCATGCGCTCATTCTTTAGCCACTCATTCAACAGATTCTTACTGAACTCCTGCATAGACGTGCCGGAGAATCTGGAGGCGGGCCTGGTGTCTGGACTCTCAGTGAGAAGGAGAGGCCCCAGGAGAGAGTGGGGGGCAGACCAGACTGGACCCTGGGGCCACATTATGGACTTGGTATTTTATCCTCAGAGAAATGGGGAGCCACTGAGTGGCTATCAGCAGGGTAACAACACGATCATTGTTGTGTTTCAAAAAGAAATCTCTCAGAAGGTTGGGGGTAAGTTAAATGCCCATCAATAAGGGATCAAGTGAACAAAGCATGGGACAGCCATACAAGGAAAACCTAAAGCTATTTTAAAAAAGAGCAAGGGGGTGGCTCTTCACGTACAGAGAGGGCACAGTCTCCAAGATACACTAACTGAGCCAGGCCAGAGCCAAGCAGGCTTCCGCAGAGACTGCCGTGTGTGTGGCACACCGCAGAAAGAGGAAATACCTGCAGGTGACCCTTGAACAACACAGGTGTGAACTGCCCGGGCCACTTACATGCAGACTTTTTCACTAAATACTGTAAATGTATTTTCTCTTCCTTATGATTTTCTTAATATGTTCTTTTCTCTAGTTTACCTTATTATAAGCATATCATACATATAACATACAACATATGTGTTCATTGACTGTTTATGTTATCAGTGAGGCTTTGGACAACAGTAGGCTATTCGCAGTTAATCTGCTGGGGAGTCAAAAGTAATATGTGGGTTTTTGACTGTGTAGGGGTCAGTGTCCCTGACCCCTGTGTTGCTCAAGGTCAGCTGTACGCATTTACATACTCATATATGCACAGAGCACCTCTAGAAGAATTGTTAAGAGACTAGTAAGTATATTCATTTTCTCCAGAGAGCGAAGCCCGATGAAGGGGAAAAGAGGTGAAAAGGAGACTTTTCGCTGCACGTAGGTAGGTAGATAGATAGATAGATAGATAGATAGATAGATAGAGCAAAACATTACAAATAAAGTGGTTCCTCTGGCTGATGGGCTAGAGCAGAGGCCAGCAGGTCAGTGAGTCATCGGCCGGAGCTGGTAGCTTGGCCTGGAGCGAGGTGGGGATGGAGAGAAGTGGATGGCGTCAAAGACAGGCAGGAACTAAGACAGAGTCCTCCCTACAGGCCCTCCTGCTCTGATCTGTCACTGTCTGAATGGGCATGAGAACCTGAGTCAGAAGACACTGTCCCCGGAGAGCTCTCCTCCATCACGCTGTCTAACAGGCACCTGCTGTGCCCCGGTGGCAGGCGTGGAGCCTGGGACAGACAACCCTGGGGCCTGAGCATAAAAAGCAAGGGCTCCTGTGGGGAGGGGAGGACCCCTGAGCAGCCCCTCCCATCTTCACCTTTTCCTCACGGTCTACCTCCCTTGCAGAACTGAGGATGTCAGAGCTCTCAGGGGCCCTGCCTGTAGTTCCAGGAAAGCACACCGTTCCTTGGTGTCCCACATGGCACTCCCACCGCACCTCACATAGGGTGACCCCCTTCTACCTGCTAGCTCATGGGAGACATTTCCTCATGGAGGAAGAAGCTAAGCCTTCAATTTACAATTTGGGGGGAGTGTTTCTTTATATATATACTAGAGGCCCAGTGCATGAATTCATGCACAGGTGTGGTCCAGCCGGCCTGCCCCGATCAGGGCTGATTGGTGACAGGCCAGCAGGGGGAGGGGGGGCGAGGGAGGTTGGCCAGCCAGCCCCACCCCCCATTGGGCCGTTTGGCTGGCCACAGTGCACATCATAGCTACCAGTCGTTCCAGTCATTCTGGTCATTTGGTTGCTTGGCTTTTATATATATAGATTAATTTATGTTAGAGAGAGGGAAAGAGAGATAGAAACATCCATGAGAGAGAAACATTGATCAGCTGCCTCTTGCATGTCCCCTACTGGGGATCAAGCCCACAACACAGGCATGTGCCCTGATGGGGAATTGAACCAAGACCTTCCAGTTCCTGGGTCCACTGAGCCACATCAGCTGGGCAAGGGGGGGCATGTTTCTTGAATGGAACAGTTGACTTCTGGTTAGAATGCAAATGTCCTTGGGAGAGACAACATAGGAAACTGTAATTCACCCAAGAAAAGTACAAAGCAACCCTCATAATGCTGTGAGTCACCTGGTCCCAGACAAAGGAGCACAGTTCAGCAACCAAAGAGTAGTTCCAGTTCAGAAGTTTGTTATAACGTCAAATATACCTTTACCATCTGCCCTGCAATTACCCTCATGTATTTACACAAGAGAAATGACAATGCATGTCAACGCAGAGGCTTCTAGATGAATGCTCATAGCAGCCTTTTTTATAACAGCCATAAACTGGAAGACAACCCGGATGTCCACCCGCTGGTGAATGGGTAAACTGTGGTACACCCACACCCTGGAATATTACTCAGCAACCAACAGGAAAGACGCGGCCACAGGCGGCCACATGGGTGACTCTCAGACACTGCATGTGAAGTGAAAGAAAGCAGACGCAAAAGGCTGATCGCTCTGTGAGTCCCATGGCCAGAGTGTGAGGTTGGTGGGCGCCAGGGAAGGTCCCAGAGAGAGCCTGCCTGGGCCTGCGGAGGGAGGCGCAGAGGGAGCTGGGAGGTGGCTGGGGGAGCTAAAACCCAGTAGGTTTATCAGATGCTCGTGATGAGCAGAGGAAATGGAGGGAAAGAAAGATCCAGGTCGCTAAAGCCAAGGCAGTTGCAGAATGAGGCCAAAGGAGGGAAGACTGGAAGGCAGGATCTGACTTTTCACATCTGCTGGGAGCAATGGCCCCAAGCCATAAGGCAGGATGAATGAATGAAGCCACCAATGAATTAAGCCAATATTTATTCACCACCATTCAACCCCAGGGTCTGTGCCAGATGCTTTCACTAATACTAACTTATTCAATTTGTGTAATAAGCTTGTAAAATAAGTGTTATTATTCCTAAAGTCTCCCTTGGCAAACACATGGGGAGTGCTTACTCATGTGCCAAGCCGTCCGCTGAGCCCTGGAGACACAGATGCGAGAAGGTAGACCTAACCAACTTGAACCCCCGGGTTGGAATCATAATTCCATATTTTACTAGCTTGACGCCACTGGCCCAGTTATCTCCCTCTGCCTCAGGCTTCCTCATCTATTAAATGGACATATTAGCACCTACCCAGGTCTATTAGAAAGCATGGCACCCTAACCGGTTTGGCTCAGTGGATAGAGCGTCAGCCTGCAGACTGAAGGGTCCTGAGTTCGATTCCAGTCAAGGGTACATACCTTGGTTGCAGGCTCCACCCTGGCCAGGAGGCAACTAATCAATGTGCTTCTCTCACATCGAAATTTCTCTCTGTCTTTCCCTTTCTCTTCCAATCTCTCTAAAAATCAATGGAAAAAATATCCTCGGATGAGGAAGGAAGGAAGGAAGGAAGGAAGGAAGGAAGGAAGGAAGGAAGGAAGGAAGGAAGGAAGGAAGGAATATGGCTGCCTGTGTGTCTGGGAGTCCTTGGCTGCAGCTGATTGGAGGGGAAGGGGGGGTGTCCACACATAAGCAGCCAGCCCATTGGCCAGCTGATAACGCCTATGATGGAAAGATGAGCTGAGGCCATCGTCTCTCTGAGTGGGAAGTGCAGAGAATGAGCAGGACAAGAGCAGCGATGTACTCACATGTCCCCACGGGGCCGGGAGGGTACACGGATGCTTCGATGTCCTGGCTTTTGAAAGGTCCCTTTGTTTGACTAATGAAGCCATGTCTCCTGTTTCTCCAAACCACTCACTGGCAATGCGTTTTCCCGTCCAACATCCCCTGCGCACCCGTGAGCTGAGGGGAGCGAGGACACTCACCTCCTGTCCTGATGAGAAAGCAGGTGCGCAGAGCAAAGGGACTTGTGGCCACGCAGCGTCCGGTCTGGCTCTGCATCGAGCTCCCTCCGTGACATCAGGCCTCTCCTTTCGCCCGGTCCGCCGGGCGTTCAAGAGGAAATCCTGTGCACTTTGTAGTGGAGTGAAAAGAAGCAGCATCTATATTGCCGTCAGCTCTGAGACCGTTCAGGGTGGGAAATGTGGTACATTGTGTTCCAGCCTTTATTTAGTACGTGGTTCAGATCCAGGCCCGGCACACAGAACCGCCGCCGGGGCTGGCTCTGGTCCCCGTGCCAGTGCAGCACCCGTGCGCATGAGTAATTTCAAAAAGTGGGCAGCCCCTGAGCCCTGCCAGCTTTCCTCCCGATGGTCTTTTTCAGCCCGTTTAGTTTGTTAGAATTCCTGAAAAACATCGGGTTTCTGTGGCTGGTCCTCAGAGTGCGCACTGGGAGGTTGGGGTTGCGACCCGAACGGCTCCACGTGGCCTCCGCGCTGGGCAGGCCGGCAGCCGCTTCCTGCTTCACCTTGTACCCAGGACCCAACATGCTGCCCAAGGGTCACTCACTCAGCATCACTCGCTCAACACTTACTGAGCGCCTAGTGTGTGCTAAGGACTGTGCAGGTGCTGAGGCTATAACAATGGAGAGGTCCTACCCCCATGTCACGGAGCATCTCGTTCCGAGTGAGGAATATACATCGATCGAGTCATCGTGCACGCAAACATGGGACTGCAACATGTGGGGCACCGTGACCAGCCTGGCGTTACGCAGCTGGTGAGAGGCAGAGCTGGGCGGGCACTGTCACCTAGGACCCACCGGCCCAGTTGTGCCCCTAGAATGAATGTGTCCCTTCCTGCTCCCAAGGACGCCTGGAGAGGGAGGGGAGAGCGCTCTGGGAAGGAGGGAGGAAGGGACCCGCTTGTCTGGGGACTGGGCGGTGGGTGACCTGACCTCCAATGAGCAGAGTTTCTGAGCTGGAAGCCACCTGAGAGGCGGCCCCGGTGCCAGCGCAATGGAGAAGGTGTGGAACCCGATCTAGACCTTGGCAGGAAATGCCTGCGGACACATTGACTGGAACCTCCTGGGAAGATCCTGTAGCTCCCTCCACATATACGGTGCTGGGCGAGGGGGGGCAGGTGGGGGGCAGGTATCGGCTGACCGGGCTGGGCCAGCTGAGAGGGGATGCCGCCAGCTACCCCTCTTCACAGCGGGTGGGAAGCGAGCCAAGGCCGCACGCAGGCCTTTGGAGGAACAGGAAGATAGAGGCACACTTACTGCTTTGCTTCCTTCCACTGCTCCTACCCCTTAGAACTCAGAGGCGACCTGGAAACACACGTACGTGGGGCCCTGTGCGTCAAAGCCGGCTGCTCCACCACAGGGCCACACAAAGGCCTCCTGAAGGAGGTGGGGCTGGGGGCAGGGTGGCCATTGGCTGGAGCGGAGCAGGCATCTCCGGCAGAGGAATCTCACGTGCAAAGGCCCAGGGGCGGAGTGAGCTCCTGGCCGTGGTTAAAGAAGAGCGTCCGCCTGGGTTGCTCTTTAACCGCTGGGAAGGTGAGCGGCTGGGCAGCTGGCTCTCATTTAGAAGCCAGGCTGCGTTTCCAGAGAACCACAGCTGGGGGGTGAGGCTGGGGAGCAGTGTGGGCGGAGCACCCGGACTCCCTACCCACTGAGTCTGGGTCAGACGACCGGGTCAGACCTGACCTCGCTGTTTGGCTGGAGTGGGCACCTTTCCTTTCTGAGCTCGCTCCCTGCTCAGAGGATTGGAATCTCCAAGAGCCCATGAAGTTCTGACTTACCGCGCCCCTAAATCAACACGTTCGAGAGCGTGTGGGTGGCTGGCATGAGTCCAGAGAAGCCTAGCGGGTGAGGGTGGGGGACAGTGAGGGCCCTGTCTGGATGGCCCAGACCTCTGGGAGAGGAGGGGCCCGTGAGTGTGCAGGATGGGGAGGGGCAAGCTCTGGATGAGGCTGATGGACCACCTGCAGCTGAGGGGAGGGCAGGGGATTCGGAGGCAAACCTGAAATGGCACCCTGCCCGCCGCCTGGGGAGGCCACCCCTCCCTGCGCCTCGCTCCACTTCCCGCGGTCCTCCTGACCCAGAATCCAGTGTACTTTCTGCCCCTCTGTAAATACCTCCCTCCCGGCCTCTCCAGCTCAACCCAACCGCCAGCTGAATCTCACCCCTGGGTCCTCCTGCTCCCCGAGGCCACTGAGGGAGGGAAGAGCACGCCCACCTGCCGAAAACAGTGCTGCGGGTCTAGGCACACGGGAGGGAGACGAGCGGGGGTCCCTGCCGCCGGCTGGCATGCTGCCCGCAGAGACAGCAGCAGGTGGAACGTAGAGAAGGCGACGTGTGATGTGGGAGAAGGACGGAGTGAAGCAGAGAGAGGGAATGGGCAGCGGCAATGTTCAATAGGGTGGTCAGGCAAGGCCTTGCTAAGAAGGTGACTTTTTAGCCAAGACTTGGAGAATTTGGGGGGGCTGGCTCTGAGCCACAGTAGCCCCACAAGGCAGCCATTTTACAGCTGACGAAACTGAGGGTCAGAGGGCTCAGGCATAGCCGGAGATTGCTCAGCTGGTAGCTGGTGGACCCAGGACTCAAACCCAAGTCTGCTGATTCTGAACCCACACCGGGAGCATAATGGTTAGGGTTAGAGCAAGGAGGCCAGAGCTCAGGTGACTGAGAGTCGAACCTCAGCTTGACCAGGTCTTAGCTGAGCCTCAGGCAGACTACTTATTCCTCTGGGCCTTAGGTGAGGGGCATGATGGAGCCTCCTCTTGGAGAAGTTGAGAGAATTAGATGATACAGTGCACACCGAGTGCTTACAGAGTGCCTGGAAAATTATCATCACCACCACCATCACCACCACCATCACCACCATCATCATCACCATCACCACCACCATCACCACCATCACCACCACCATCACCACCATCATCACCACCATCACCACCATCACCACCATCATCACCACCATCATCACCACCATCATCATCACCATCACCACCATCATCACCACCATCACCACCATCACCACCATCAGCACCACCATCACCACCATCATCACCACCATCACCACCATCACCACCATCAGCACCACCATCACCACCACCACTATCATCATCATCATCATCATCATCACCAACATCACCATCATCATCACCATCATCACCACCATCATCACCATCATCATCACCATCAGCACCATCATTATCACCAATATCACCATCGTTATCACCATCACCATCATCACCAACATCACCATCATCACCACCATCACCACCATCATCACCACCATCATCACCACCATCACCACCATCATCACCACCATCACCACCATCATCACCATCATCATCACCATCATCACCATCATTATCATCATAACAGTCATTATTTCTACTATGCCTCATCTGCCCAACCCACACCAGAGAGCCCTGGCCTGTGGCCTGACCCAGTTGACTGAAACTATGTTGAGGGGACTGGCTGGGGTAAAGGGGCTGCCTTCGTTAATGGGCAGCCCTTTGTTGTTGGTTTTGTTTTGTTTTTCAATATGTTTTTATTGATTTTTGGAGAGGGAAAGAGAGATAGAAACATCAATGATGAGAGAGAATCATTGACCATCTGCCTCCTACATGCCCCCTTCCGGGGATCAAGCCTGCATCCCAGACATATACCCTGACCAGGAATCAAACCAATGACTTCTTGGTTCATGGGTCAATGCTCAACCACTGAGCCACCCCAGCTGGGCAATGGAGAGCCCTCTGACTCCATCTCCCCCCCCCCACCCCCACCCCCCGCTCCTCTCTCTCCAGCTGATGAAATATGGAGGAGCTGGCAGTAGTGTTGCTGCTGAGAAGGCTGCCACCACCCCAGGAAGGGTGATAGATAGCCCTGATTACACTGGCCTGGCAGAGGGAGGGAGGATGGAGGGGGAGAGCAGCAGCCGCCATCCATCTCAGAGCCCTGCTCCCGGCTCCTTCAGTCCACCTCCTCTGGCTCCTCCCGCCCTCCTGGCCCAGAGCCAGGCCTCCCAGGTGTTGCCAGGGCTCTATCCCAAGGCTTGTTCCTCTGTCATCTCCTTGGCCCCGCAGCAGCTGTGGTGGAGAAAGGGAGGGGCTGTTTGCAGATGAGGGCAAGAGGCTTTGAGAGGGGACCTTCTGGTTCCCAATCCCATGCTCTCGCACCGCCTGGTCAACACCTGCCCAGCTCTCGCGGGTGTCTGCAATAACTCGCGGGCAATGCAGCTCCGAGGTCTGCGTTCTACCTCTGGAGTCAGGGAGTTTAACCCCAGCTATGCCACTCAGAAGGCCTGTGGGGAAACGAGACTCAGCTTTCCCTTCTGTTAAATGGGGGTAATGATCCCAGTTCTTTCCCGGATTCAGAAGCCCACCTCCCACACCCATGCCTGGTCAGGGTCCCTGAGGAATGGGAACACGCCTGCCCCTGTCTTCCCTCCCCAGACCCCACTGAATCTTTTCCTCCCCACGCGGTGCCTTCTACCTGGAATGCCTTCCCCCCCCCTCCCTCTGGGCTCCAGTTCAAATACCGCCTCTGCTGGAAGCCTTCTCTGACCTCATGTTTCTACCTGGGACATATCACTCCCGGCCTGAGAACACCACACGGCCTCAGCCACCCAGGGTCACATCCTCGGTCTCAGGGCACAGGGTCACTCACTTGGCTGTCTCCCCGTCAGGCAGGGGGTCCCTGGAAAGCAGAAGTCCTCCCCCTGGAGCCACCGCGCCCGGCAGGGCGTCCGGCCAGGGCAAGGCTCATTTTTTGGTGGAGAAGCTGTTAATGGAAGTAGCCGCCGGCAGAGGCCGCGGGCATCACACCTCCCGGGTGCTGCCTTTGCACAGGAGACCAACTAGAAGTCAGGAACGGCCTTTCAGAACCCGAGGACAGAGTCAGCCCTGGAGGACTTTCAGGCCGACTGATGAGTGTGAGGAGCTGTTTCACCAGCTGGGGTCCCACGAGCCCTAAATCCCATCCTGCCCACAGCTGCCTGCATCACCCAGGGGCGGGGGCCTGTGTGCACCACTGGACCCTGGCCTGCCCTGCACCCTTCCTGCTGCAGGAGGGAGGAAACCTAACTCGGTGGCTGCCAGCTTCCGCCCGTGTCCCCCATCTCCTCACCCCTAGTGCTCCCTGCTTCCCACCTCACTCAGTCTCTCTCTCTCTCTCTCTCTCTCTCTCTCGTTAATCCTCACCCAAGGATATTTTTCCATTGATTTCTAGAGAGAGTCAAAGGGAGGGAGGATGATGAGAGAGAGAGAGAGAGAGAGAGAGAGAGAGAGAGAGAGAGAAACATCAAGTGAGAAAGACACATCAATGGATTGGCTCCCGCATGTGCCCGGACCAGGGCCAGGCATCGAACCTACAACCCAGGAATCGAATCCACAAACCCTTGGTGCACAGGCCGACGTTCTCACCACTGAGCACACCAGCCAGGGCCTCTTAGTTTACTTTTGCCGTCCTGGCTTTAGGTGTCTTCCCTGAGCTCAACTTTCCTGCCTCTGGGCCTTTCCTTTGCCTGCGATGCCCTTCCCTCAATTCTCTGCCGGGTCTCCCTCATGCTCTCAGTCTCCACTGAACTGCCATTTCTTCCAAGACGCCCTCCCTCACTTCTTGGACTAGACGAAGCCTCCTCTCTGTGCTCCCCAGCACCCCCAGCTATTCGTCCATAGCACTTACCGCCGTTTGCAATTGCAGGTTGTACTTATATCGCTGTTTGAATCCTGAGGGAGCTGTGGCCAAGAGCGCGGACTCTGGAGTCAGACCGCCTGGGTTTACAAAGAGGCTTCACCTGGCACTAGCTGTGTGGCCTGGCCCAGTGACTGCACCTCAGTGCTTCATGCTCCTCATCTGTAAAATGGGCCGATAAGAGTGCATACTCATAGCACTGTTGTGAGAGTGAAGTGGGTTTACGTGATAAAGCACTTAGAACAATGCATGGCCCTTAGTGGGAGCCTCGTAGACACCTGCCTACACTGCTCCTGTCTCCACTGAAATGCAAGCTCCCGGAGGGAAGCCATGTGCCGGGCCTGGCTGGGAGAGGGGGTCAGAGCCCCACTACCCAGGGAACTGGGGGGCTGATGAACATAGTCGATAATGCAAAGGACCTCGCCCCATAGAAGGTTCCTGATCAGTCCGTCCTCCTCCTTCTGCTGCGGGGGAGGCAGGTGAAGGAGGCTTCTCACCAGGAACCTGCAGGTGGTTCATCTCTCCGGGCCTCCCGTGCGTCCTGGAGGGATAGACCCAGGGAAGAGGCTGCTGCTGTGTGCTCCCACCCCTCCCTGCTTCTCCTGGCCTCCTCCTCCTCCCCCTCCTCACCCGCAGAGCAGCACCCCCACATTCGTCACCGCCTGGCCGGCAGCTGCGAGGGAGGCCCCCTGACCCCACCTGGGGCAGCGCCCGCTGAAGTCTGGTGGATCCTTCAGGCGCTGGCGTCTCCCTGCGTCACTGCTGCGAAACGGGCAGAAGCTGGCAGCGGCTCCGGGATGGATGGCGAGGCCACGGCAGGGAACGGGCCAGAGGACGCTGGGGCTGGGCTTTCCCCCACACTAAGCAACAATGCAGTCCAACAAGCCAGCGATTTTTAATTAAGCAAAGCTTCAAGATGGATCTAGGGAGGACTGTGCTGGCTCTCCACGGAGCAGTCAGAGTCGCAGGCAACAGCGCATCTCAGAATCCCAGGGTCGGCGCCCAGTCATAGAATCCTAGAAAATGCACCCTCACCGCGCGAGTCCACATCCTTAGAATCCGAGCCTCAGGGCTCCAGGCTCAGTCAGAGGGGGCGGTTCAGAGAAGGGTTTAGGCTCCGCAGGTGTGGCTCAACGACTGCGTGCCGACCTGTGAACCGGGAAGTCATGGTTCGATTCTGGTCAGGGCACAGGCCCGGTTGCGAGCTCGATCCCCAGTGGGAGGTATTAGGGGGTGGGGGCCTTTGGGGGTAATTAGATCGTGAGGGTGGAGCCCTCATGGATGGGCTATGCCCTTATAAAAGGGACCCAACGATTTCTCACCTCCCTTTCTGCAGGAGGCGACCCATTAATGGTTCTCTCTCATCATTGATGTTTCTATCACTCTCTGCCTCTCCCTTCCTCTCTGAAATCAATAAAAAATGTTTGAGAGAGAAGGGTTTAGGGCACTTAAATGCCTATGTTTGAATCCTCTCTCCATCACAGTATTAGCTCTGCGACTTTAGGCAAGTTACTTACACCTGTTTCTCAGTCTCCCCTGCTTTAAAATCAAAATGGGGCTGTCACGAGAATTGTGTGAATGTTGTGGTTACAGGCTCGGAAGCCAGATGACACATCTCGGAAGCAGCGCCTGTGGCCTTTGATTCTAACTCGTCCCTGCCTGCATCTCTTCTGAAGATGCGTATACCTCTGAACGCAGCCGACCACCTCACACAGCAGCCCGTTCCCTCTGGAACTAGCTCTGCAAGGACCTGATGGAGAGCTGAGAGCTGAGGCCCTGAGGGCAGAGCAGTCCCATCCTGCTCAGGAACTCTCCCCAGCACCGGGACTGGCTGCAGCTTCCATTTTTGCTTGCTCTCTTCCGTGCAGCAGATTCACACAGTAAAACTCGTCATCAGTGCCATCCCCTGCCCAGCGAAGGACCGGAGCGCTCCGCACTAAGGGCCTGCTGCCAGGACGCCCTCTGAGATACACGTAAGACTCGTGCATTGCCCTAACCCAGTGGTCGGCAAACTGCGGCTCGCGAGCCACATGCGGCTCTTTGGCCCCTTGAGTGTGGCTCTTCCACAAAATAGCAACTTCTGCGCATGGGCACGAAGTTTCAATCGCACTGTACATGCAGGCCCGCACGTGGTATTTTGTGGAAGAGCCACACTCAAGAGGCCAAAGAGCCGCATGTGGCTCACGAGCCGCAGCTTGCCGACCACTGGGCTATGCCCTTAGAAAAGGGACCCAAAGATTTCTCACCGCCCTTTCTGCCAGGTGAGGAGACAATACGTCAGCAGTCTGACTGACGCCTGGAGAGGGTCTCAGCAGAACCCACACACGCTGGCAGCCTGAGCTCAGACTTCCGGCCTCCAGGGCAATAAGCAATACATTTCTGTGTTTTTCCTCAATATATTTTTTTATTGATTTCAGAGAGGAAGGGAGAGGGAAATAGAAACATCAATGATGAGAGAGAATCCTTGATCGTCTGCCTCCTGCACGCCCCCCACTGGGGGATCGAGCCTGCAACCCAGTCATGTGCTCTGACTGGGAATCGCACTGTGACCTCCTGGTTCCTAGGTCGATGCTCAACCACTGAGCCACGCCGGCCGGGCAAATTTCTGTTTTTTTGTCAGCCACCCCGTCTTGGTTCTTTGCTATAGAAGCCTGAACTAAGGCAGACAAAGAGACTAGGGAGCCTGGTGACGCGGTTAAGCTGCAGAGTCCACCTCAGGACCTTACATGGGGGCATCCGCAGTCAGCATGGATGCCCTTCCGGGGTCCGCCACTGATAGTCGCGTTTTCCGTTATTACAGCTAAACACATCCTTTCTTCCCCTGCCCAGGTCCTCCTCCACCCCAAGGCCAGGGGAACCCTTATCTCCTTCAAACAGTCTTTCAGTCAATGTTTGCCGACCAGTAACAAATGTTTATTGAGCACCCATATGGCCCCGCTTTGTTAAGGTGACAGTAGAGGGGGAGAGACACAAAAATAATTAAATAGACATATGATTGAGTTGATTATAAATTACAATGAGCTTTTGTACACTAAACTGCAGAGCGCTGAAACAGAGCATGTCAGGGCGACCCCTTTGGGCAGAGTAATCAAGGAAGGCCTTGGGGAGGTGGTGACATTTAAGCAGAGCCCTGGGCTAAAGGCCTCCGCGGCCCTGGCCCCTCTGGTCCAGTCCTCTGTCCATGTGCAGTCACTGCCCCCGAACCACAGTCCCCGCCTGTGCTGGGACCGTGTCTGCCTCTTCTTTCCTCTCCTCCAGGGCAGCAGCACCGCCCGCGAGTGGCTAGCCCTCCTCGTGCGGCCGACAGGGGTGGGGGCGCGGGGACCCGCACACAGTCTGGGTTTGCTCGGTTTTATGACGTGCCTGTGTCCAGAAATGGAAAAGCAGATGATTGCTCTCCCTGTGCCTGCAACCACGAGGGACTTCTCCTTCCCGCCCGCTGCCCCTCCTCCTGTGGCTGAGTCAGGCTGGCCCGGACAGAGAAGAGGATGTGCTCCCTGGCAGGGCCAGGAGCCCTGCCCGGCTCTCTCCTGCCTCACTGAGGGTCCTGGGCTCCATCACTGCCTGATGCTGCCCCCATAGCACTGGGCCCCACTGCTCCTCAGGCCCCTTCCCCACAGCCCTCCTCCACACCCCCTCCCCGGGGCCTCCAGACACCCTGGGCTCCCCGGCAGAGGCCCAGCGGGCTGTGATTTATCCCCTCTCCCCATCCTGTTTACTCAGCCCCTTGGCGAAAAGCCCCAGTCCTGGAAAGGGGTGTGAGAGAAGGAGGGAAGCGGGAAGAGAAAGGGGGGAGGTGAGTGTGGGTTGTTAAAAAGAAGACAAGGGGAGCCCAGCCGGTTTGGCTCAGCGGATAGAGCGTCGGCCTGCAAACTGAAGGATCCCGGGTTCGATTATGGTCAAGGGCATGTACCTCGATTGCAGGCTCCTCCCCGGCCTGGGCCCTAGTTGGGCGCGTCCAGGAGGCAACCAATCGATGTGTTTCACATTGGTCTTTCTCTCTCGTCCACTCTCTCTAAAAATCAATGGGAAAATACCCTCGGGTGAGGCTTAAAAAAGAAGATGAGAGAGAAGGGTAAAGAAATTGGAGGGAAAAGCAGCACAGAACGTGTGTTTGTATGAGAGAGAAAACTGCGCTGGCTGCGCCTGAGGGGCTGGTCTGACGGGCTCAGGAACTCCCTCTGAGATCCCCCAGCTGGGCTCTGGGTGCTCCTGGGGGTGCTCAGCCGGGGAGCCGCTCTCAGGGTCCCCAGGCCACTCTCTGGTGGACAGACAGCTGGAGACGCTGCACCAGGACCCCCCCCCCCCCTCAGGGGGCAGTGTCCCCACAAGGCCCTAGGGCCTGTCACCACTGTGGGGACTCCAGGCAGCAAACAGCCCGTCCCTGGGCTCTCGCCTGGCCCTACTGACTCAGTGCGTGTCCTGGAGGCCATGGTTTCCTCCTCTGTCCAGGGAGGGCCCACTGCGGGGCGGCTAAGGGGGTTCAGCTCTGCAGTCCAGGGGGGTGGGATTCAGAGGTCCCAGCGACAAGTCATCTCCACCCAGCAGCCTCGACCTCCTCCCCACCCCCTCCCAGTTCCTCACCCAGAGGAAGCACAGGGCTTCCCTGTAGTTCAGCAAGTCCCCGTGGGGCTCTAGCTGTCACTGCTCCCTGGGCGCCTGGTGCTCAGGACAGCATCACCCTATACCTGAAACTTAGGGGCTTCCTCCAGGTCTGCCCCTCCCTCCACACAGAAGTTTCCAGAAAGACGGGAATGGTATGGTAGGCATCTATCTCCACGCTCTCCTGTGTCTGGGAGAAATACCACCATCCCTGGGGAAGGAGCTGAAACCAGGCCGGGGACCTGAGTGCTCGGCTCATATGAAACTGTTCTCTCTACCTCTGAGTATGCTGAGCCATTTCCATACAAAACATTGATTAAAAATCATATCAATGATTAAAAATGCATATTCCCAAGGTACCTGAGCGATGCACAGTAGGTAGCCATAGAAACAATTTTTGCACAGTAGGTAGCCAGAGAAACAATTTTTGCTCAAAGAACAAAACCACAGGATACCTATTGGCTTGACTGACACCTAAGGAGGCCTAGAGTGTGGGGTTTCCCAGAGGCTCACAGGGGCTCAGGTGCCAATCCCCCACCTTGTTCACAGAACCACATTCCATGGCCGAGTCCCTCGGCCATGGGACCTGGTCAAGGGCCCGAGTCCCCTGTATAACATGGGCGTGGCCACACGGCACTAATGGATGCACCCGGATTAGTTTCTGTACCTTTCTGTTGTGCGGTGGTCTTCTTTTCAATGAAGCGTTCCACATAACTACCGACTTCTTTTTCATAAAGGGAAAAAGGAGTAATGTGGGTCAAATAAATATTTTCATGAAGTTAAGTAAAAAATAGTCCCCCAGGCCCCGAGCTCTCTCTCAGCTCCTGCCTCCCCTTCTCTCCTCTCTTGTCCCTCTGCCCCTCCCTTCCCGCACGCTCCTGAGCCTTGCCACACATCCGGGCTCCCACCCTGCACCCAGCACGGACGCAAGAAAGACGGTTTCCTCACCAAGAAGCATCACGGGGCCGCAGGACCGCGGAGGCCGGGGTGGCTGAGATTGAAGGAGGCAGGTCAAGGTCACTGGGTGCGTTTACCCAGACACACCTGATGCAAAGACACCAGTCAGTCAGGCCGCCTGGTAGGGCTCATCAAAGCGCAGGTATGGGAGCTGCCTCCTCCCCTCCTGCGTCCTCCATAAGCAAATGGCATTCAGTGGGTACCTCCTGGGGCCCCCGTGAAGGGCAGAACCCTGGGTTCCTGAGCTGGCACCGTTGCCTAGCACCCCAGCATCCATAGGTGCCCAGAGGCAGCAAAGAAGCAGCAAGACCAGGGCCAGGAACACCAGGACGCCAGCCCAGCCCATGGTCCCCACGGGGTTTCCCCTGGCATCACGGGAATCAACTGTGGAGGATGGAGCCAGCCTCAAGCTGTGCCACGGGCCTGGAATGTTCTTCCTGCTCCCGGCACAGCCTGTCTTCAGCCTGCAAGTCCCTCCTCACCCAGCGTTGTCAGCCAGAGGGGCAGATGGCACAGCTGGGCCCAGCCCACAGCTCAGAGACCCGCCAACCGTGGGCAGCCCACTTTCTAAGCTCGGCATTCGGAGACACTTGGAGGCTGAGATCAGAGAGCGTGGGGTTGATGGAGCAGCTGCCCTGTCTTCACTGTGGGGGTTACACAGACAGGACTGCGCCCTAAAAAGGCTGGACTTTAGAGCAGGTCTGACACCCAAAGAACCGGAACTGAAAATCGCATATAAAAATAAACGAAGAGATAAACAGGTTAAAAAGGAGAAGGACCCTGGAGCTCTGTGCCAGGTGCTCGGGTGAGGCCCACAGAGCCGGGCTGTCCACTTGGGCCAGGTCAGC